>NW_017257399.1:4760-8637 GCF_001594055.1 Mycetomoellerius zeteki | reverse complement strand
CCTGAGCGCCCTCCGCGGGGCACAGAGGGGTATAGCGGAGAGAGCCATCAGGGCATATAGGACGGTCTCCCACGCAACGGTGACGGCGCTGGCCGGGACTCCTCCGTTGGAGTTGGTGGCCAAGGCGCTCGCGGAGATCTACCAGGTCATCACCGCGATCAAGGAGGAACAGGGCCTCCAGGCCGTTACTCCTGGCCTCGTATCCCAGGTGCGAGAGGCCGGTAGGAGGCGTATGCTCGACGAATGGAAACGCTGGATAACAACGGCACGAGGAGGAGGAGGGGAAACACTCCGGGCGATACAGCCGCTACTTAGAGAATGGACGAAGGCCAGGGTGCACCTCTCGTACCGTGCGACGCAGATACTCACAGGCCATGGGTGCTTTAGCCGGTATCTGCGGCGCATTGGAAAGGAGCGAGAGCTGCTGGTTTTGCGATGCAGCCAGCGACACGGCTGACCACACGTTACGGCGGTGCGCATTGGACGAAGGCCAGGGTGCACCTCTCGTACCGTGCGACGCAGATACTCACAGGCCATGGGTGATTTGGCCGGTATCTGCGGCGCATTCGAAAGGAGCCCAGCGAGAGCTGCTAGTTTTGCGATGCAGTCAGCGACACGGCTGACCACACGTTACGGTGGTGCGCGGCTTGGGCCGAACAACGGGCCCGGCTGGTGGCGGTGATCGGACCGGATCTCTCTATGCCCAGCATTGTCCGATCCCTTCTCACGGAGGGGGGAAGGCGCGCATTCCTCTCCTTCGCGGAGACCGTGATGCGCGAGAAGGAGGCCAGGGAGAGGGCCAGAGAGGGCATCCCTGCGGCAGGAAGTATAGGACAGCGGCGCACCCGGACCCGTTAAATAGGGACCGGGGAGCGAAACGAAGATGTCGAAGCGACAGATAGGGAAGGTCGGCGTCTGACCTCCGGGCCGGGCACGGCATCCCACCCTTCCTCCGGTACCGGAGGCATTCGCTCGAAAGGCAGCGAGGAGAGGCGGTGTCCCCCTCGCTGCAAGGAATTAACAACAATGACGGATGGCGCGTGTACACGCTCAGCGTTGTGACGGGTCGGTAGCACTGTACACGCGTAGATCCCGGTCCGGGATCCGGGATATCACAATATGCGCTAAGGACATATGGTACACCCGCAATGGTTTTAGTGGGTATTCCCCCTTCCGGTTATAGGCTGGGGGCGACCCCCACATACCCCGGTTCCCTTTCACCGAGGGACCAGGGATGCGTAAAGGCATTTCCACTGCATTAAAAAAAAAAAAGGGTCGGGGGTGGAGCAACAAAATCGGATTCGTCGCAAATCGCGAGCAACAAAATCGTAGACGTGAAATCAATCGAGATATCTCAATAATTTACAGTTTAGAGGTGTTGTGCTAACTCTGGGTGGCTAGGGGCGGTTTTTGAAGGGTCGGGGGTGGAGCAACATAATCGGCAACTGAGCAACAAATTAGCAACAAATTAGCACAAAAAGATCGTGTGCCATTTTTTATTTAAAAAAATTTTTTTTATGTGGCTGTGCTAACTTTATTTTTAAGTTAGCACAGCCATTGTTTCCTCGGAATTGGCTGGAGCAACAAAATCGGGAATTGAACAACAAATTAGCAACAAAAAAGCACTAAATTTCTGTGTAGGTTTCGTTCGATTGTGCTGAAGTGGCTGTGTCAGCTTAATAGACGTTCCTAATAAAACGATACTGATGATTGAGAATCAAAATCTAGATCATCGTCAGTTTATTCTACGTTAATCCATCAATATTAACCACACATGATCAGTAATGTCAGTATTTATCAGGAGACGCAGTAGTGTCTCGGCGCTAAGCCAAGCGCAACGACACTACCGTGATTTCTTTACGCGAGATTAATACTAACAATATTATTGATCGTGTAGGATCACCTTAATGAGGTATGTGTGGAAAACGTCCTTATTTCTTATTTCTGTTGATAATAGACATCATTGACATCAAAGTCGGTGCGAGTCATTTTTAAGCAGAAGGAGTTTGATAATTGTAGTTTATTTCAAAATTTGGTTTTTTAACTCTTATCGTCATTGAAAATCCTACTTCACACGTGATTAATAATCTATAATTTTATTCGTAGCAGTGCAATCGTACTCTGTTGCGTTAGAAAATCGTTCTATCTATGACCTCTTGGATTTTATTTAGAATTTATCACGTCTTATGTCGCGGCTTGTACGTTTTTTTTTAACGTGAGCGTGTTGGTGATTCGGACTCTCGTTCATTTTTTGTCTTTGTTATTGATCGATACCCGAGTTTGATAGCCAGATGGAACTCACGTTTAAGAATGCGTGAAAAGAGTTTTGCAACAATTCAACAATGTTCAGCAGTGTCGTTCTCAGGGAGGCAAATATACCATTTGAAAATTACGGCGCCGCTTGCAACCTGTACAAACAAACGGCTATTAGGTACCATTATACGATAATAATGCTTGACGTCAAATATTATATAATTTCGCTGCGTGAATCCGGGCTGTTTAAATTGTTCGGTTTGATTGAATGATGGCCACCGCTCTAAGTTGGCCGACAACCGCTTTAACGTAAATAAGACAGTACCCCATTCTGTATACCTATTGTATACCTATAAGAATCACCTCGTTATACGGAGTGTCCGCTTGTTTGTAATGAGTCTTGTGTTTTTATTATCTGTTTGTATACGTGTATTCCCGGTAAAAGATTTGTCATGCATGAATATGTATAAATATGCATAAACATGTATAAATATTCATTAACATACATAATTTTATAAGAAATATGTCTTATACAGTATTGGACAAAATAAAGTACGCACTCCAAACATTTTCACATTTATGTAAATAACTCGCCAGTCCTGGCAGATAGCATAATGATGAATGAGGTAAAAGAAAGGTATTTTAGTCTACTTTGCAATAATGATTACAAAAATTTCAAAAACAATTCGAAATCCTTTAATAGTCAAGTCCGTTACATTTATTATCAAATTTATCATGGACAAATAAAGTACGCAAGTGAAAAAAAAAGTGTAATAAAGACAAAGTTTACAATTAATATTTTGTATGACTACCTTTTGCTTGTATGACGGCTTGCAAACGTCGAGGCATACTTTCGACAAGGTTTTGGATGTATTGCTGATCGATATTTTTCCATGCTTTCATCAATGCTTCCAACAACTTAATTTTATTCGTTACTTCCCCTTTATCAAGCTTCAGGTCCAAAATCGACCACAAATTTTCAATCGGATTCAGATCTGGCGATTGCGCTGGCCAATCGAGCAGTTTGATCCCAGAAGTACGAAAAAAAGCGGTAGTTTTACGAGCGGTATGTTTGGGATCATTATCTTGTTGAAAAATGAAGTTGTTCTCCAGATCAATCTTTAGCAGAGACTTTTCTAAATTTTCATTGAGAATATCAATGTATACATCTGCTGTCATTATACCGATTGTCGATTTTGACTAGATTTCTCAAACCAGACGACGCAAAACATCCCCATACTGTTATGCTGCTTCCTCCATGTTTGAGTGTTTTTTTGGATATTTTTGTCGATAAGTTTTTCGCTAGGCTTTGACCAGACCCGTGGTCGCTGTTTATGAAAAGTTCAAATTTGCTTTCGTCACTCCAAAGGACCTTTTTCCAGAAATCCACTGACTTGTTAACGTATTTTTTTTACAAATTCCAGACGTTTGATTTTATTGGCCTTCCGAATCAAAGAATGACGCACTGCAAAACTGTTTCTAAGTCCAACTTCCCGAAGTCTCCTCCGCACCGTTCGTTCGGAAATATTTAATTGTTGGTTTTCTCGGATAACACGACTAGTAACAGTTGAATTTTTCTTTACTTCCCGTATGATTCTGCAGTCTTCGATTGGATTTGTCTTTT
>NW_017257399.1:3899-4437 GCF_001594055.1 Mycetomoellerius zeteki | reverse complement strand
CCTTTCTTTTACCTCATTCATCATTATGCTATCTGCCAGGACTGGCGAGTTATTATATACATAAATGTGAAAATGTTTGGAGTGCGTACTTTATTTTGTCCAGTACTGTATATGTTTATACATTATACTCATGCATGAACAATATTTTTACCAAGAAATTTCTATGTTAATTACGTTGGATCTCGCAAACGACCAAATCATTACATCAACATTTTAAACACTATTCGTCTTTATTTTTGTTCATATTGTTATGTCCGTATTGCATGTGTTATGCCCGTATTGCATCATCGCCCGATACACGTCGGAGTTCGCCGTCCTCGAAGGAAGAAACGCGTTGCCTGGCAACAAGCTGTGGATGTTTCAACAGATTTGGAGAGAAGCCGTCGAAGCACTCGGACGTGTCTTCTCATCCGCAAGCTTATACCTCGGTCTTTGTGCTCTGATATGGAGTATTTCTGTGTTTTCTTGTTCAATAAACGTTTCTTGTTCCTAACGATATACTCGTGTACTTCATTTCGGCGGCTCGGGAGTGCGCGTT
>NW_017257399.1:0-3523 GCF_001594055.1 Mycetomoellerius zeteki | reverse complement strand
AGCAAAATTAGAATTGCGTTTCGGAGAGGCACACTCATTACAAAATTATTACACGCAATTCACAAATAGAAAACAAAGATTCGGGGAAAGCATAGCGGCTTTCGGTTCAGAGATTGAGAGGTTGGCTCGATTGGCATACCCGGAATGCTCCGATTTGATGCGCGATAAAATCGCTTGCGCGCAATTTGTTTCGACCTTGTCCGACGGTTACGTAAAAAGGGCATTACAGATGGAAGGGGTCGCGTCTCTGAGATTAGCCATAGAGAAAACGAAAGCGATTCAATTAATTCAGGGAACTTGTTTCAAAAATAAGGGGGAAAATAATTTTCATTTAGAAAATAGGAAAAGGAAAAATTTCAATGAGGGGAGAGACGATTCAAATGAAATTAATAAAAAAGGGGAAGATAATAAAGAAAAGAATGGTAAAACTAACAAAAATGGAAAATTTTTCAAAAATAAAAGCGAGGAAAAAACTGGAAATAGAAGGGAATGTTGGGAATGTGGCAAAGAAGGCCACTTCCGTTCAGAGTGCTCTGGTCGGAGGGGGGCGGAAAACGTGAATTAGTCGAGCTTGGCGGAAGCGGTTCGACTAGAGGGAAAAATGCCCCGAATAATAATTGCGCTATTATTAAACGATGTGCAATTGATAATGAAATTTATATGGATAATGTTACTAATAGATATTTTTACAGGACTTATGAGACTGAAAATAATAATAATGATCATGATTATGTTCGATGTTCTAATATTGTCGATTTAAATAATTCATGTACTAATCAATATTCTTACAGAATGAATAGAATAGATTGTAATTTAGGAGAATTTTATTATGAGGGTGAAGCAAATGGCGAACCCTGCATTTTTAAAATAGATACGGGCTCCGATATTTCGATCATAAATGAGAATTTTATCAAATATAATGGGCCAGAAAGAAAAATAGTTAATCGTAATATTAAATATCCTATAGGAGAGCAAGTGTTATTTAAATATGAGATAACGATAAAGATTCGACTTGCAAAATACTCCCTAGAGGTTCCGATGTTAGTTGCATGAATAGAAGACGATTGTATACTTGGAGTTAATTTTCTAAAATTACTTTCTTAATTTACAAAATATTTTTGATTTGATTTTTCGAAATCCAACTGAAACGGCCAATGATTTAAAATGTTCTCGCATGAAAGATGTTGCCACCGTAAATATTCCAGCTTCGCTGAATACAGCTGCGCTTTTTAAAGAAAGTTGCCAATATCTGAGCGATTCTGAAAAAGAAGACTTTGGCAGCTTTCTGAGTGAATTTCGTTACGTGTTTTCAAACGACATCATTGCGGGAAATTGCAAATTGGGGGAACATGTTATTAATGTCAAAGATTCTCCCTCTATTAAACAGGTGCCTCGCCGAATTCCCATTCAAAGGAGAGAATAACAGGTACCTCGCCGAGTTCCCATTCAAAGGAGAGAGGAAGTGAATAAAATAATAAAGGAAATGAAGGATCAAGGTGTTATAGAGGAATCAAATAGTCCATGGTCTTCACCAGTGGTTCTAGTTAAAAAAAAGGATGGAACAACACGATTTTGTGTGGACTATCGGAAAGTGAACGCAATCACAATAAAAGATTCATATCCTTTACCTAGAATAGACGATATTCTCGACCAGTTATCAGGTAATGTTTGGTTTACTACCTTAGATTTAAAAAGTGGGTATTGGCAAATAAAGATTCGCACGTAGGATAAAGAGAAAACGGCCTTTTCGGTTGGTAATGGTTTGTGGCAATTCACAGTTATGCCCTTCGGTCTATGTAATGCTCCGGCAACGTTTGAGCGAGTAATGGAACAGATTTTAAAGGAATTCCTTTTTAAGATTTGCTTAGCATATCTGGATGATGTAATTATTTTCGGAAAGAATGTTGAGGAAATGTTGAATTTGAGGAAGATTTTTCTCCGCCTTAGAGAGATGAATTTGAGAGTAAATCCTAAAAAATGTGCCTTCTTTAGTAAAAAGATAAAATATTTAGGTCATGTGATATCGGCAGGAGGTGTTTCCACAGATCCAGATAAAATAGCGGTTGTAAAAGAATGGTCAGTTCCACAAAATAAAAAACATTTGAGGAGTTTTCTAGGATTTTGCTCATATTATCGTAAGTTTGTAAAGGATTTTTCTTCTCTAGCAAAACCGTTATATGCTTTAATGGAGAATCAGTCGAAATTTATGTGGGAGCAAAAACATCAGGAATCTTTTGACAATCTGAAGAGGATTCTTTCTTCTCCGCCAATACTAGCGTTCCCTAGAATGGAGGAAGAATTTATTCTCGACACGGATGCTTCAAATCAAGGAATTGGGGGTCCTGTCGCAGAAATAGGAAGGCGTGGAAAGGGTCATTGCATATTTCAGTCGAGTACTTAATAAAGCCGAGAGGAACTATTGTGTTACGCGACGAGAGCTTTTGACAATAGTGCAGTCGGTGAAAGCTTTTCACCATTACCTGTACGGGCGGAAGTTTCTGGTACGAACAGATCATGTTTCCCTCAAATGGCTTCAAGGATTTGAAGGGTCAACTAGCACGATGGGTGGAAAGACTACAACAGTACGATTTCGAGGTAATCCATCGTAAAGGTCTCTCTCATAAGAATGTTGATGAACTGTTGAGACGTCCGAGTGCGTGTGACTACTGTCGACATTGTACAAATATAGAGTTGAAAGATGTCGACAAACAAGAAAATTTAGTTGGACGTATAGTTCTGATAGGGAAGAGTTCCATGGACTGGCGTAAGGAACAGTTGGAGGATTCCATTTATTTCCTTATTCTTAGCAAAAAAAGAGGCGAGTGAGGAACGTCCTCTGCGGCGGGAAGTAGCAGCGAGGGACGTTTCCACCAAAGTCTATTGGTCCTATTGGGATGCTTTGATCATAAAGGATGGTGTTCTTTTTAAGAGATGGGACGCCCCGAATTTAAAAAAGGAGATTCTTCAACTGATTGTACCCAAAAGTCAGGTCAAACAAATTCTGGAAGAGGTGCATAATTCCTCTACGGGAGGGCATTTTGGTGTAAATAAAACATTGGATAAATTACGAAAACGTTTTTATTGGGCAACATGTAAACAAGATGTAGAGGAATGGTGCAGGACCTGTAAAGAATGTACAGCAAGGAAAGGTCCTCCTGAAAAAGGAAAATCTCCTTTTCAGATTTACAACGTGGGGGCTCCTGGAGAGAGTTCAGATGGATGTTCTGGGTCTTTTGCCCATAAGTTCTTCAGGAAATAGGTATTTATTAGTTGTTGTAGATTGTTTTTCTAAATGGGTAGAGGCTATCCCTTTAAAAAATGTTAGATCAAAAACTGTTGCAGAGGTATTCCTAAATCAGATTATTTCTAGGCATGGAGCATTTCCTCTCGAGGTTCATACTGATCAAGGGAGAAACTTTGAGTCATGAGTCTTCCGTGAACTGTCGCATATATTAGGAATTAGGAAGACAAGGACGACTCCCTTGCATCCACAATCAGATGGGCAGGTAGAACGTCAGCATCG
>NW_017257398.1:40044-40603 GCF_001594055.1 Mycetomoellerius zeteki | reverse complement strand
CGTCAAGGAATTAGGTGTCTAGGTGTTGTCAACACGTTCGCTGTCAAGGAAGTGGATATCTAGGTGTTCGCCGTCGGGGAAATGAGTGTCTAGGTGTTCGCCGTCGAGGAAATGAGTTTCTAAGTGATCGCCGTCGAGGAAGTGCGTATCTAGGTGTTCGTTATTGAGGAAATGGGTGTCTAGGTATTCGCTATTGAGGAAATGAGTGTCTAGGTGTTCGCCATCGAGGAAGTGGGTGTCTAGGTGTTCGCCGTCGAGGAATTAGGTGTCTAAGTGTTGTCTATATATTTACACGACACCCTTAATCGGGTTTAATAACATCCGTCGTTATGAAATTAGCCAATCATAGCTGTTCCTCGGAAGAATGGAACGACTGTAATTGGCCAGTTTCATGACACCCTTAATCAGGTTTAATAACACAATGAAACCTAAGTATACGTATATCTTATCATATAAAGATTTGATGTCAACAATTGATGCTAAGTTAAATTCTATCAAGTTAAATTTTATATAGAAGACCGTCATCTAGATATTTTGATATTACTATTATAAGACGATG
>NW_017257398.1:30249-37634 GCF_001594055.1 Mycetomoellerius zeteki | reverse complement strand
CGCTTCCCCTCTTGCCTCTCCTGCCGCCGCATCCATCGTTTGTCAAAGTGGGCCGGGCTATACTTCGAGCGACCGGAGCCGTTTCTATTCTTTCTATAGGCGCGCTCTCATTAGTACAATTTCAAACTTTAATATCTCGATTATTATTACGGATATCGCTAAACGGTAAAGGACTTTTATGTTTATTTCGATCCCATCTACCTTCCTATGGGAGATTGTAAGAGTGCGGCTGGACACCCTGTATATGAAGTATATTATATACGATATTATTAAAAAGTTTCAATAAAGTTGTTAATATGGATATGTGCATAGAAACATACATGAAATATTTATTAGTTTTATTTTATTTAAAAAAAAATTTCAACATGTTTAACTCTTAATTGATATCGTAGGTTCATTAAACATAATATATACTAATTTTAATGTAACATTTTTTACGACTTTATATATTTACTATTACATCACATTGAATCACAAAAAAGTTGCAACAAAAAAAGAAATTTTTTAAAATATCATTACAATGCATGTTTTAAAGTAACATATAATTTATGATGTGTAAGATCTTTTCCTAGAGAAACAAGTATGGCTGGAAAAGGAGTAAGTAACTCATCTATAATCACACATTCAATTTGTTCAGACTTTTGCACAACATACGCATGGAGATACGTATCAAAGTTTAATGTTAATATAATTTGACAAATTAAACAAATTCGGTCCTTTTTATTTCGCAGAATAGATTTTACCAAACCAAAAACGGGTAATGAATCGTATAAATAATGCTCTTTACAGCGAATTACAACACATGTCCCTTTTCTGTAAGTCTGGCCATGGACTTCGACCCATTTCATTATTAAACAAGCATTATTGAAATCGTACGGTAATGTTGACTTAAATAATATATAATCATGGCATAGAGATACATGTTCAACATATTCATTCATACCGTATGAGTTATTAGATTCTAAGCCTTTGTGGGTCATCAATCTATAGCAAAGACTTAATTGCTCTTTAATACATAAAGTGTGAGTAATATTTCTCCTGGATGTTGTAGCATTAGCCTCCTTCTTCTTATTTTTATGCTTTGCTTCGAATCGAATAGTGCTCAAATTACGAATAGGTCCAGAAAACTGAAAAATAGTCCCATAATGAACAAAATTATGTGATTTTGGAGTAAATCTTTCACTTGGAAATAGTTCTGCAAACATCATGTGAAACTCGCTAACAAGAACTCGAAGAAGATTACACGTTTCTTTTTGTAATTTTGGAGCTAAAATTAAATCCATAATTTCTCTCATTTTTATATTATATATAATGGCCATACATTATCATTCTCCGGAATAAGATCTCCTACAAGCATTGCAAATATGAGAATAAAATTGGATGACTCGCTACCAAACATTGACAACTTTTTGTTTTTAATTTCATCGTAAGAAATCAAGGGTGGATTGTTAGATATACTATTATTACGATAATCAAAAGTTTTTAGTCGATAATTCAGAATATCAATTAAAATAATGCAAGGCTTCTTTATAACGTAATGATACAATATGCATTGTAGTACAAGTTTAAACCATCCTTCAGGCCCATCATGTAACCAGTCGGCAGTAAAATTTTGACTTGTTTTGAAGTAAAGAACCTGATCCCAAATGGATCTCTCTTTTATACCACTTTTAGAAACATTTTTCAGCAAAACATTAGATTCATAACTATACTCTCTCATTCTTTTTTCAAAAAATTCCTTTTGTCATTGGTCTTTAGAAGTTTTACAAAGTCTGCATGTATAATGAGCATTGAAATTCTCAACAAAACCAAGAATTCCATTTAACCCAAGATTATCCCCTAAGAGAAGGCCAAGAGCAAAATAAATTCTGAGTTTTTCTCCTTTGTTGGGTTCAATTTCTATCCCCTCAGTTTGTAAATAATTAAGTTCATCAATTAAAATATTAAAAATATTGTGATTATTGAATTCCGTTCGATCTGACGAGTGAAAGAGCATAGCAAGAAAAATATTTTCAAGCTGTGAATTTACCTCAGCTGGAAAACATGCAACAGAATAGTATACACCACCTAATTTTTGAATGCCGGTGTGTGAACCTAGTACATTGTTAACTTCAAAATCGTCGTAGTAAATAAAGAGAGGAAAAACAATTTTACCCTGAAAATAAAGTTCCATTTTCTTGCGCCAAAGATCGCCTTGAATAAAATTTTCAATAATATTACTTTCTTCTAATAGCTTATTAACATAGGAGCTTACAGAAGAATAGACATGGGGAAGATTAAATATTTTTTTAAGTACCATTCTCATGGGGATAAATTTTGCAAAAACTGACACATTTTTATTAACTATATTGTTATTATGCAATTTTTGATCTATCCTGTGCCCAACTACATGATCTACACTGTCAATAAAACAGCCACTCTCTGTAAATGCTTTAAATCTTCGAGATTCGGATGAGAGCGCTGAAAATGGTTCAAGCAATTTATCTAAACAAAGTTCAGTGTCATCAACTATATTCTGAATTACTCCATTACTAACCAATATATCATTGATAGTAGGTTTGAGAACGGATATTATATATTGCACAAGATCTCTGGAATCATCCAATATATTCTGCACATGGTTACGAGGCAACTGATGATTTGCATAAAGTTTTGCAGTATATGCAAGTACAAAATCTGTCATACTACTTATCATATCTTTTTGTTCCGTACATTCATCCTTGGAATTTAACTGTCCAACAATATTATGAGAACTGTTCTCATTTATTTCATTCTGTGCTTCAATACATTGAGAATTAGAATTGGAAGATACTATCAAGGCACACTCAGTTTTTAATTTAGTTGGATGTAGATGAAATGAGTTTAAGTGTTTTCTGTATTTCTCCCAATTTGAAAATATTGCTGAGCAGCCAAATTCCGAACAACGATGCATATCACTTTTAAATATCTTGTGAATAATGTGTAAATGTACATTTAAAGCTTTCACAGTAATAAAATTTTTATTACATTTGAAACAAATAGGCATTGTTTCTGCAGTGTACTCTTTCAGAAAAATGAAATACTAAAGAAAATTATTGCAAAAATCATGAAAGCAAAAATATCTTTCTAAACGGATATGATAATTAAGTACACTTCAGACATTCAGTTAGCCTTTTAACGTCTGGTTGTTGAGCTTGACGGTTAGTTGAATCTTCTGGCAAATTTAGATCAAAAAGTGTTTTTTGAAGCACAATCCATACTCGTTCGCTTTGTGCAGGATATTCACAATGCAAAGCATGATAAAATTTGAATGCTACCTCTACAGCCCGAGTTGGTGATTCTAACAATATAGTTTCACCATCGATATATACATAGCTGGCTGTTACTGATGAAAGATTATCTCCTATTACAAAAGGAAAAGGCTGGAGAGCAAGTCCTTTCTTTATGAGATCTTTTTTCCACAATGTTGTAACTTTTTCCAAATCACTAATAGTCTAAATAACAAAATTTTAAAAAGTAAAATTAGATTATTTTATTTGAAATGTTATAAATTTATTATATAATATATTTGCCTGTAAATGGAGTAAGAAGCCTTGTCTGATTTCAGCTCTATTTGGTCGCCAGGTTCCTTTAGAGACTTTTATTGGCACAACTGAGAACAAGTTTGGCAATCCACATAAAATTTCAGCATCAGTATTATGATCTAAAATAGAAATAATAATAGAAGTAATAATATGATAACAAAATTTTCTTGAATACATACGTTCGCCAGCTTTCTTTAACTCAGTTTTGACTTTTTTCCGGAACTCATTCCAATGAGTAATCATACGCATAGAAATGTCTGAGTATAAGACACTGAAGTCATACTCGAGCTGAAGGACACGTATAAAAAATAAAATTAAAGCAATTTTAGTATAGATTAGTACATTTATAATAAATACTCACTAATGTGTAACCTAAAGGCTGCTTCAAGCATTTATAGATTTTAAAATAATTGCACACTTTTAAAGCATGCTGTTTTTCTTCCTTTTCTCCCTCCTGTGACGTCTCTGTTGAGTTAGACGTATCATCCGAACTTAGCGTTGTTCCCAGTTTTAGTTTGTTAAGCCTTATATGTGATGTATGTTTCCAATATCTTTCTATTTGATCCCAAGGAGAAAATCTTGTCGACAAAAATTCTAAGCAGTCCTCAATAGTAAGATTTTTCTCAGATTCTAGTTTGAAAAAATAATAAAAAATTGTCAATATTAAGAATACAAAGCAAATTAAAAAAATTTTTATTTTTTAATTACCAAGAAGAGGGAAATTGGTTGCAGGTATATCCTGTTTAAGAGGTATTGCACTGAATTTCGGTCGAATAGACCTTAAACCATTCTCTCGAAGTGATCTTGCAATGGTGTTATACTTATCAATTAATTTTCCTCTTGCTTGTACAGTTTTTCCTTCTTTAGGAGTGTAAGAGGAAATGTAGTATGTGTCCTAAAATAGTAATTAACCATGCAAAAAACAAAATAGTACAACCAAAATTATTAGCAAATTCTTTACAATAATATGTTATTTACTTTTAATACATCTGGAAAAAGTTTTTCAATTTCTTCTGCCAAGAAATGAAAACGTTTGGCATCAATTCTGTAATGAAGAATAAATATTACTTTTCAGAGTATATTTTAAGTTAACTTCAAATAAATGAGCAAGACCATTGTAAAAAATCTAAAGGAAAATCTTTTTTAAATGTCTAAGTATTTATAAAGTATTAGTTTTTTTTTAAATCAATAATTTAACAGATACGTACACTTTATGAGTATTACAACCAAATTCCGAAATAATTACGGTATGAGTTAGTTTCAGTCTAGCATTATTGTCTAAGCCTATTCTTTTATATTGCGCAAGGACACTTTTCCCTTCCACTGACTTATTTAATATTCTATAGACATACTGAAATATAGAAAAAAAGTTTCCAATAAAATTCAATAATTAAAAACAATAAAATAGTCCATAATTTCCCACAATGCACAGGTAGAAAAAAACAAATGCTATTTTGAGTTTCAAATAAGAGAAAAACAGTAAAGATGATCTTTATTTCTAAATTCAGAAAGTCTTTACAAGTAAGTTGAAAATTATGTATGTAACTTTAATCTTACATTATTTGTTATATCTGAATTTTCTGATGAGAATGAATGTATAGAAGATGCTGGAGAAGTGATATCGTCTTTCTGTTGTACTGTCGGAATATATTCTTCATTAGAAGGTATTACCGAGCTGAAATCAATGTCATGAATAATTTCGTAGGCTTCTTGCTGTGTAATATCAGTAGTATTGCAGTCTAAAATCATTGGTGTAACAAGGGAGTCAAAATTACTAGAATCAGAGTGAATAATATCCACTTTTCTTCTTTTTACATTCAATTCTGAGCTACTTGAAGCAGAACTTGTAGTCTATAAATATTTAAAAAGAACATTATCAATTAATTACATCATAAAATGTTCCTACAAAAAAATATTACAGAATTTTTTAGATTTTGTCAAAGCAAGAAAAGAAATCACCTGTTCATAAGAAGCATGGAATTTATTTTCAAAATTCATTCGATCAATCGCTTTGGGCATTATTTCTTTTAAATATTTTCCATTATTTTCAAAGAGTTGTGGAATATCACTTTTTGTGATACCATTTTCTGTGGGCACACCGAAAATAATAAAATAATGCTGTATTTTACAAACTACCTTCAAACCTTGTCGCACTTGCTCATTATAATTAAATATTGTACTTATAATTGAATATTGTTTCAGTCTTGTTATTTCTATACAAAGAGGAATATCTAAGATTAATTTTAAAAAATGACTTTCTGCATTTAAAAATTCACTAAATATTTAAAATTCAAATAAGAAAATTATGATAATTTTAGATGTTAAATGTATTTTTATAATATGTAGAAAAGAACATACGTTATTAGAAATGCAAAAAAATTAAGATTACATACTGCAAAATTTAAACAATTTGTCTTTTTCTTCGTTAAATCCATTTTTTTTTATAGATATTTTTGCTTGCTGAATGCAAGCTTTGCTTTGCTAGCAGCAGAAATTGTTTTAAGTCTGTTTATCGTTACAGCCTAGATTAGATTAGGTTATGTCGGCAGACTGTCAAGAAAATATAAGTTTAATGCAAATACAGTTGACCGTTGATACCAATCTGTTGCAAATTATTGAAATGATGCCAATTTGTTGGCATACTGTGGACATTTTATCGACCAGTAGGTTATTGATCATGTAATTTTTTTTCCTAGGGCGGAAACGTGAAAAGAGAAAATTTTTTGTATGTATATGTGTATATATCAATATATATATACATAAATATATAAAAATTTTCACTTTCCACGTTTCCGCTGTAAAGAAAAAATTACATCATCGATACCCTGAGCATAAACTGTAACCTAAAAATGTTTTTGAACGTTATCTTTGTACCTTTGAAAGTCGGAATTGAGGCCTCAAATCCTATGCTTTGGAGATAAAGCTTGCAAGCATCATCCATGACTCTGAGATCCAGGAATCTTCTTCAAGATATGCAATAAAACACTTCACTTAAGACCATGAAAAGATTCGCGAGTCTTCGGCGAACAGGTCTTGGCGAGTTTTGGTGCGGTAGTAACATAATAACAAGTTGGTTATATTGCAACCGTCAGTCTCAGTACTGTGTAACCATATACCTATACATCTCTCAAACATACTATTTGTTCTACAGACCACATTGAGAGATAACAATAATTGTTCGGTTGAAGCAACCATATACTTGGATATTCTAATCGAACATTACTTATCCATAAAACTACGGTTATGATAATCGTATAAGTAGACATATCTTAACAGTTACATTCAATGTCGTATCAATATAATTTGAATTCACATAAATTTCTTTTCCAAACATAGAGAATATTGTAGTAACAACCATAGCAATTTTCTCCGTGTGTATTTCGTGTATTTTCCAGCCGCGTATATTATATGCCGTTTTTGCGTTAATCTTTGTATAGCGTTCAAATTCCAGCCGCGTGGATTATCGTCCGTTTTACGTCAGTATATGTTGCGTTAATGATTCTTTCTTTTATTGTTTTCTTATTACACGTATTATGTACATGTCCGTTTCTTCTTGATTAAATAAATGTTCACTGCGGAATTACCTGCACGCGTAATATTATTGTAAGTGCCTTCCTTCTCCGATACGAACCTCTCGCGTTTCCGACCACCTCAACCGATGAGCTACGTACAAGCAACGGGAGTTAGGTTGTTTCATGGCGCCCGAACAGGGACCGGTAAGACAGAAGGAGGCACAGGTCCGGGGTAAAAGCTGGATTTACACGCTCACGAAGGAGCAGCTTATAGAGGAGTTAGAGATACTAGGGATTGCAACTGAGGGGG
>NW_017257398.1:28143-29298 GCF_001594055.1 Mycetomoellerius zeteki | reverse complement strand
GGCGTTACCGGGCCGTATCGAGCTGACCGTCGGCATCGCGGGGGAACAGTACCGGCACCCCTTCCAGGTAATGCCCACCCTGGGCAGCGCGGTACTACTAGGGGTGGACGTATGGGAAAAAACCGGGAAAGCGATACCGTCGCCACCCACCGAACGGCCCCGCGGAATCACCAGTACCATCGCCGCGACCGGGGGCCTCCGACAGCACACGATGCAGGACCAACGTGACTTGCGCGAATTCCTCGACCAACACCTGCCTCTGTTCGACACCGTAACTGGTCCCACGCCGGTAACTCAGCATCGCATACGAGTCAAACCGAACACCCGTCCGATTAAACAGAGGTACCGACCACGAAACCCGGCGATGCAGGCGATCATAGATTTAGAAATAGAAAAGATGCAGGACGAGGGGGTCATAGAGCCGTCGCATAGCCCGTGGAGCTCGCCGGTCGTAGTCGTGAAGAAAAAAGACGGGAAGAACCGGTTTTGCATGGACTTCCGGCGCGTGAACGAGGTGACGGAACCGGACGCGTACCCCCTACCGCAAATCACCGCGACGCTCGACAAATTAAGGGGGACGAGATATCTAACAACCCTGGACCTGAAGAACGGGTACTGGCAAGTTCCTCTAACGCCAGAGAGCAAGGCGCTGACCGCGTTCACCATACCCGGGAAGGGGCTGTACCAGTTCCGGGTAATGCCCTTCGGCTTACATTCGGCACCAGCGACTTTCCAACGACTACTCGATACCGTACTGGGGCCGGAGCTCGAATCGAACGTGTTTGTCTATCTCGACGACATTATTGTCATCTCCGAGACGTTTGGCGAGCACCTCGACCTCCTCCGAAAGGTTTTCGACCGTCTTCGCAGCGCGAGGTTGAAAATCAATCCAGAAAAGTGCCGATTCTGCGTAGACCGCCTCAAATACTTAGGGCACGTAGTAGACCGAGACGGCATACGAACCGACCCTGACAAGGTACGGGCCATCACCGATTGGCCCAGCCCCCGTACCGTTAAACAAATTAGACAGTTCCTGGGTGTAGCCTCATGGTACCGACGATTCATTCGGGATTTTGCAACCCTCGCTAGCCCGCTGACCGCACTGACAAAAAAGAACGCACGCTGGAAATGGGGACCGGGGGAGGAGGCCGCTTT
>NW_017257398.1:26972-27429 GCF_001594055.1 Mycetomoellerius zeteki | reverse complement strand
TTTTTCTCCGCCGCCAACTTCCGTAAGACTGTCGGTCTTTAATAGTATCTCGTCGGTGACAAAGCCCATAGTCAAGGCACCATTGCACTCTCAAACACGCATACGCAGTCAAATGGCACGAGAATGGTCACTAACATTGATGATACCGCTAAATCGAGGCATACACTTGCTCCTCATCTGGACGGTGGGCTTTCTGGATGATAGCCTTTCGGCTACCTTCGGGCGTAATAGGAACAACTCCCTCTCGCTGTACGATTCTCGCTCGCCCAAGAGCGTCTCTGTTTTATTTTATCACACGCTGACAATGCTATCTGCAATAAATAATTATATATATGTAATATTTATTACAAAAATCTATTATGTTTTTTGTATGTAACATTATGAATATAATATTATGACTTAATATTTTCTATAAGTTCATATTCGTTTCATATTCATAGAAGATTTACAATACGCT
>NW_017257398.1:26107-26404 GCF_001594055.1 Mycetomoellerius zeteki | reverse complement strand
CCGACAATGACGACAGCGAAGGGGAAGCTGATGGGGAGAGCGACACAAACAACAATAACAGTAATGACACCCAGCAATAAACAAAGCCGTTTAACAAACAGCGAATAAGTCTTTCCGCCGCGAGACAGTTATGGAGACAGAGCGTGACGACTTACTCGCAGCTATCGATGCGTCCGAGGGGTACGACCCGGAAAAACCAGAAATGGACATAGGCCACCCAGTACCGGCCTGTGCCCCACCACCGCCGACGAAACGAGCACCGACCGTAGGATGCCTGGTGCAACGTTCGGACCGGGA
>NW_017257398.1:25337-26021 GCF_001594055.1 Mycetomoellerius zeteki | reverse complement strand
CCAGCCAGTACGAGTGATGGGATCCCTGCCGCCTCCACCAGTCACCGTTACGGTGGAACCAGGGCGAAACATTGAGGTGCCGCACTTTTCGGCCCACGTCTCCCGGCAATGGAAGACCCGCCGGTACGGCCACAAGTGGCACATACGGTTCAACGGGGACGGATCCGTCCGGTCCATCAAGAAGAAGTAAAAGGTGCCTCAAATTCAGGCACTATTGAGGAGGGGGGGTGATGTAACGATGCCCCCCCGACAATGCATCGTACCCGGCATTACACCCGCCGGACGCCGCTGCATCGCAGCGATGAGGGCGCGGTGCGCCCGAACCTTTTTTAAAATACAAGCATAATTCACAGGGACCAGCCGACGACGCGCGAAAGCGAACGAACGCCGCCGATCGCAGTGTCGGCATACGCCAGGAACACCGATCGGCGAGCGCCCGCGAAGCCTACCGAGGGCCGCCGAACTCGCGGCGTTGATCCCCGCTAGCAACGCGTGTTCCCCACTCGTATGTTCCCCACCCGCCGGCGGGAACTCGCGAATACGTCCGGAACAAAACGAGTGGGAGCAACAAACGAGTATAAAAGCCGGGATTTTGTTAGTAACGATAGCTTTTTCTCCGTATCAAGCTCAGAGCCACGTATCCGCTCCAGCTCCTGCTCCCAGCGAAAACCGACGGCACTAAGA
>NW_017257398.1:22908-24918 GCF_001594055.1 Mycetomoellerius zeteki | reverse complement strand
GCGTTGCATTCGTATTCCGACCGCCTGTATTATCGTCCGATTCGCGCTATTCCTGCACGGAGAAAAAGTTACGGTTGCTGCAACCGAATAATTGTGATAATTTTCGCCCATCAATACAAAAGGGTTATAGGAACTATAGTTCTATGGAAGTGACTTATATGGTTGCTTCTTCCTTAGTAATGGTATTTGTTATGTAGATGTCACAACCGTAATGATTATGTCTAACTACGGTTACGGCAACCATAGTTATATATATATGCTATCCTATTTTAAACCGATAGCATTACAATCTCCTATCTATACCGCGTCCACGGAGAGAACATCCACGTAGCCTATGGTCAGGTTGGGGGACTCGAGCACGTTACTCAGTGCCGCATGCGTTATTTTCGTGTATTTGTACAGCCCAAATATACGACAATAACATTCGGCATTGAGTAACACGCTCGAGTCTTCCAATTTGATCATAAGCTGCACGGATCGTGATCGTTTTCTCTGTGGACGCAATATACAGGGTGTCCAGCCCCACTCTTACAATCTCCCATAGGAAGGTAGATGGGATCGAAATAAACATAAAAGTCCTTTACCGTTTAGCGATATCCGTAATAATAATCGAGATATTAAAGTTTGAAATTGTACTAATGAGAGCGCGCCTATAGAAAGAATAGAAACGGCTCCGGTCGCTCGAGGTATAGCCCGGCCCACTTTGACAAACGATGGATGCGGCGGCAGGAGAGGCAAGAGGGGAAGCGCGCCGTTGCTTAGCGCTCGGCATCGCCGCTCACACGTCTCACCGCACCGCACCAAAGGACTCGCGCGATGGCTGTTACGCACATTCGCGATTTCATTACATATGTAATAATAACGATAAAAATTAATTAGATTTTCCGTAGATTTCCATAGGTTTCATCGCTTTCTCTCTTTCGACATTTTTATTCATCGAAGTTTATTATGGTTTGTATTTGTCCTATTTATTATTACATATGTTATTATTACATATCGATATAATAACATGGTAGTATAGTAGTAAAACATGAATGTAAATAAAAATAGGAATATAATACTTAGAAAAATAACATAAATAAGAAGTATATTTTTATAATAAGAAAAATCAGAATCATATTAAAAAATATGATTAAAATATGATTAAAAAATATATCTTAAAGTTGTCTTATGCGTCGATTTTAGACACTGTGTTGTCTGGGTAGCTTCAAATTAAATTAATATTATATATAATATATATGTGTATGTTACATGTTAGCAGAATCATAAGACTCGTAAAACTTGTAAGAGATTAATTTATGACTAATATTCTAATTTTATGCGTATATATCGTATATATCGTAAGACGTACGCTTATTCGTAAATATCTACGATTTCTCGTAAATCTTATGGCTAGCAAGAAACTGTCTGTAAAAATATTGTATAAAGGTATAAACACTTAAAAGAGGTCTTATGAGTCTTACGAAAACATGTTACGAGTCTGTTTACAATTTAGGCATAAATGTACAGCAGTTGACCATTAGCTGCAACTAATCTATACTGCTGGTATGTCTATTTTGGCAGTCAAAAAGAGTTTCATACTTTTACCTGAAATTAAAAGAACTGTTATGAAATAAGGTCGAAATACTAAGTTTACCCATACATTAATAATGGCATAAACAATTAACAAACTTTATTAATACTTTATTAATACAAGGGTCGTCTGAAAAGTTTTAAGCCTCATCATGAAGATGGCGTTACTCGTCAAAGCCATTCTGGTATTATAATCGTGATACTTACGAAAGATATCTGTGACAATTGTGGCCACTTTGGACGTTCAGTTCTTGTTCGACAATCGTTTGTGTCGTCATTTTGTACAAATGGAAAAAATTGAATATCGTGCTATAATTAAATTCTTGCATTTGAAAGGCAATACGTCTACGCAAATTAAAGCCGAGTTGGACGCTGTTTACGGGGACTCTGCCCCATCATTTGCCACCGTGAAAAGATGGGTAGCTGAATTTAAACGTG
>NW_017257398.1:15956-22472 GCF_001594055.1 Mycetomoellerius zeteki | reverse complement strand
TTTCCTCAAGATAATGCACCGTCTCACACTTCGACGGTCGCTATGGCAAAAATTCACGAATTGCTGTTCGAATTAATTGACGATCTACCGTATTCACCAGATCTGGCCCTCAGCGACTTTTTTCTGTTTCCTAGGCTCAAAGTTTGGCTCGGAGAACAGAAATTTTCATCGAACGAGGAGGTCATCGCATCCGTAGACGCCTATTTTGCAAAACAAGACGCTCAGTATTATTTGAATGGATTAAAAGAGTAGGAGCATCACTGGAAAAAATGTATCGAATTAAAAGGAGACTATGTGGAAAAATAAAATTGAATTTGACCGAAAAATTACTTGTTTCTATGTTAGGCTCAAAACTTTTCAGACGACCCTCGTACATTCATACTGAAGTACTTTGTAGTAATAATTTATCACAGCTTTATAGAAATTGCATTGAATGCGTTCATGCATTTTGCACTAGCGAAAGCACTAGCTTTTATTAATAGTACATTTTGTTTTACTTTGTTACGGCATGCATTGCTGCACATTTGCTTCCATGAAAAAACTTGGATTGCCAAGTTTTCGAACTTATTTTTAATCTAAATGCATGATAACGTAGTATAATTTTATTTTTCAAATTATGACAATCCGGTACGGAATATTCTATATCAGAAAACTTTTAAATAAACATTTTTTTAGATTTATCATTGCATTAGATCGGACATGCTTGTAGTATTGTTTAAAAATAGTTTCCATTTTTACAAAAAAAGTAGAAGTTTTCGGATTTACAAAGAATAGCTTACATCCTGCTCGGCATCGTAATTTAGTTAGCCTACTGTAAGTAAAGGATGATGGTACATACGATCCTGTTTTATTTATACAATTTTCACATGCTTTTTGATTTTTTTGAATATTCGCTATAATGTATCCAGCGATAATACAAGGAATCAAGATCAGCTTTAGT
Source organism: Mycetomoellerius zeteki (assembly GCF_001594055.1). Classification (NCBI taxonomy): domain Eukaryota; kingdom Metazoa; phylum Arthropoda; class Insecta; order Hymenoptera; family Formicidae; genus Mycetomoellerius; species Mycetomoellerius zeteki. The sequence goes on along the minus strand of NW_017257398.1, from coordinate 21,532 downwards.
AAACGTAATGTGTGATTCTACTAGATGTGACATTTCTTTCTCAAATTTATTAAAATCAAATAATTTATTTTCTGCGCAATGTGTGTCGCTACTGCGATTACACATTAATACATCTAAGAATTCTAAAAATTGTCGGTCGTCTTCGAAATAATTACTGTTCGACATGTTTGTCATATATTGAGAGATGCAGATCAATTTAAAATTGTTTTTAAATTGAAGAGCACTTGGTATAACGTTTTTCATTTTAACGAAAGAAAATAAATTTTCGAAACAATCCTGAGTAAATCTGGATGCAAAAACAAACTGGAAACCTCTATTGTTCAACAAGTATGATAAACATTGAATGAGTGATGTTGTTGATAGTATTACTGCAGTTTGAAATGACTTCCAGACTGTACTGCCAACTTTTAATCCAGTAAACAAATCGATAATTTCATTTAAAAATTCGATGGTTTATATTTTTCTGCATTGCATTTGCTTAGTGCTAAACCAAGGTTTCTCGAAGACATTATATCGAACCATTGTGATATTTGCTTGATAAATTACGATGTTGTAATATAATTATCATTCGAAGTTTCTTGAGAAAGATATTTAAGACCTGTGCTGACCTGATAACTTATAACATGCGTAAAATTGCTTACACGCATTTCTTTGAAATGTCGATTTGGATTTAAATTTTCGTCGTTCAATTTCGGTGCTAGTTTAAATTCAGAATCTTTCTGAAATAAAGCTAGATCATACAAATGAGCGGATTCGACTGTATCGGATGACAGTTTGTATTTCGTAACGATTTCTTGTGGTAGTGACAAATTTATTGTTTACCAGGTGTATGCATAAGTCTTTTCCGGTTTAACTAAGAGATGGCCCCAGCGAAAAGTACGCAGCGTATTAATTTGATACATACGCCATTTTGTTCGTCTGACATTTAACTACAAACACACACAAGTTGAGTCCGCCAAAAACTAGCGTCTTTGTTTTATCGTTTAGTGATCATGTCGAGTTTTGTGCCTGAAAAAGAACATTTGCGGCACGCATTGCTTTTTTTATTTAATCAAAAGAAAAAGGCCGTTGAAAGTCATCGTTTGCTGGTAGAAACATATGGTGAACACGCTCCATCGATTAGAACATGTGAGACATGGTTTCGACAATTTAAAAGTGGTGATTTCAATGTGAAAGACAGTGAGCGCTCTGGTAGACCACAAAAATGCGAAGACGAGCAATTGCAGGAGTTATTGGATGAAGACCCAACTCAAACTCAACGGCAATTAGCAGAAGCATTACATGTATCACAAGAAACAATCAGCAGACGTTTACGAGCAATGGGAAAGATCAATAAACTCGGTAAATGGGTCCCACACAATTTGAATGAACGTCAAATGGAAAATCGCAAAGTCACTTGTGAAATGCTGCTTCAACGCTACGAAAGGAAATCATTTTTGCATCGAATTGTGATGGGTGACGAAAAATGGATTTATTTTGAAAACCCGAAGCGGAAAAAATCGTGGCTTTCACATGGCGAAGCCGGTCCATCAACACCAAGGCCAAATCGCTTCGGCAAGAAGACCATGCTCTGTGTCTGGTGGGACCAGAGCGGTATTGTGTATTATGAACTCTTGAAGCCCGGCGAAACCGTTAATACACAACGCTATCGCCAACAAATGATTAATTTAAACCACGCATTAATCGAAAGACGACTGGAATGGGCCAGAAGACATGGCAAAGTGATTCTGTTACACGACAATGCGCCGTCTCACACAGCAAAACCAGTGAAAGACACATTGAAATCGCTTGGATGGGACATCCTTTCGCACCCGCCGTACTCCCCAGACCTGGCGCCATCTGACTATCACCTCTTCGCATCAATGGGGCACGCGCTCGCAGAGCAGCACTTCAGCAATTTCGAGGAAGTTGGAAAATGGCTCGACGAATAGTTTGCCGCAAAAGACAAGCAGTTTTTCTGGCATGGTATTCATAAATTACCTGAAAGATGGGTGAAATGTGTAGAAGCCGATGGCCAATATTTTGAATAAAAAAAAAAATTAATTTCCCTTGAAAATTACGTGTTTTTTTTTACCAAAAAACCGGAAAAAACTTATGCATACACCTGGTATAAGTCCCCACTTAATATTTTTAAAAGCATGTACTGCATCAGCAAAAACATATAGTTTTCGTATATCATTACAAGGGTGCACGCAAAAATTGTTAACTGTTGTATTTCGATTGAGATACCGATATACCTAGTTTTCGTAGCTTTCCACATACTTCGATTCGCAGAATCTATATCTGACGTAATTGCATGCACTAGTAAACCTTCTTCAGCCTTTCGAATGATTTTAAACACTATCACCCGTATATTCATAAGCTACTGTTTGTTTCCATCTACTAGCATTACCAGCAAGCATAAACACTAATGCGTGTGTTGCTGTGCCTGTATGATTCGATAAGGTAACATCTCTGAAAAATATATTTGTTGAAGTACAATCAACGCGACCTGGTGTGATACTCATTTCATCTAATATTAAGCGCTGTAATCTATCTATTTCTTTTGTGAACTAAGACACTTTTATCCTTAAAAATTCAAAAATATCATTACATATTCCATGTTGAAACTTAAAGCTTTCAAGTTCTTTCTTAAAGTCCGAAGAGATGACAAAGGAAAGTTTTGATTTAACAGTTCTTCATATCCAGAAATCCCACATGCAAATTTAAACGAAAAGTTTTTAATAGAGAAGATTTGGTCCAATATGGTATCTTTATATTGTCATGCATTAAAAATTTGATTTAATCTTTGTTTAATAACGTTCGGATAGCATAAGATTGTTTCTTTTTTCCTACTTCAGACTGTAGACGTCTGATGTCTTTGCGGCCTGCAATTTCTTTTTCATTTGCATCCGTAATCTTTCACTTTTGAGTCATAATTTTTCCAATTTTTTGTACCGTTCATCCTCTTCTTCGTTACTAGCTTTAGAATTTTTCAGTCTGATCTTTTTCCTATCCTGCTGCAATGCTTCTGTTACGTCTCGTAGACACCACGATTCTTTTCTTTCGAAAGACGGCTCCACATCGCGACTGACGATGGCATTTATGAGATGAGTGCAGTCTCCTGTCAACAATTTGAAAGAATTAGAAGGCCTAAAAAGCTTCCACGAAAACTCATAAATGCCACTCAAGAAGGAAAGAACAACAACGCCGTTGTGAGGCTGGAAACTCTAGGCTTGCGAAATCCATATATCTGCGTCATACCTTAGCTGCCACCCGAGGCAGACTAACAATTCCATATTAGGTAAAACGCGGGGCTAGAAGCGGTACTATTACAAAATATGCCTATATAAGGAAATAGCAAACACCCAAGTCGCCACCCGAGGGTAACTAACAATTCCATATCAAGTAAAGATAAAGCCGGCGCCACGTCGCGCCAAGACATAAAACGCTCCAAAGAAACCTCCATATTAACCTTATCTAGGACCAAACTTAAGATAGACAACGGTTATCCTGCACGCGAACATCCTAAGAAAACTAACTAAACATCACAAATAATGGTTTACCCAGCTATATTTTTCGCGGCATAATAAAACTTGACATCCACTTGGAGCAATTTTTCCGCAGACTCAAGAAAATCGTAAATTACCTCCCTTTCAAAACACTCGAGATTAACCACGATAGGACCTAAGAACCTAAGAAAAAACGTAAATCATCGTTTGACATTGCAACTTAACAGTTGCCTTGGACAAAGGAAAAGACGCCCTTTTTTGAGGTATAAATAGGGGCCCGCGAGAGAACGCGTCGTCAATAGTAGTCAGTCAGTCATTCAGTCTGTAGTGTCAGTCTCTGTGTCAGTTAGAAGCGATTCGACCGACCGACTTGGGCCGTCTGTGCTACTGGGCCTCTGTCCTCTGTACCTTTGGTCGGCCGCACAGGAGCCCAACTCAGCAACATCTTAATCCGTTCACCTATCAGTAGGTCTTAAATCTTCTTGTTTTCTGTTTTCCTTTTTTTTCCTCTTTTTTTCTCGGGTCCACAAAATATATATGAGTCCTATTATAGTGCGCGTTAGAGGTTCCGCGAGAGCCACCCGTTCACGGAGTCGCAACTCAATCGTGCGCAGGAGTCCGCGGGGCCGCCAACCCGACCTAGATACAGTACCGTAATAAATGTAGACACCGAAATTTCTTACTCCCCTGTTCCTCCCGACGACAATGTTCCCCTAGACTTATCCGTCCCTTCCGCTCCTGACCCACTAATTCTCGATATTCTGCAGTATTCTCCTCCCATATTTAAACGACTCCCTCTCCCTGATCCTCCTTTCGAACAACCAATTCCACCCCTATCCCTAGATCAACTCCCAACCTCTCCTCCGACTTCATTCCCCTTTGGTCCTTCCCCCGAGGAATGGAATCGGCTGTTTAGATTCTATTCCGCGGCTCATAACGAAGCCGACCAAATAGTTCCAGTATATATCCCCGGTAACCTCACTCCTTTTACGGTTCCATACCGACACTTCTAACCTTTGTGTTCCTACACTGCTTTCTTCACCAGTGCCCTATAACCCCATCCCTCTCCTATCCTACTACAAATAATGCATAAAAATACATTCACCCGATTGCACACGTATATATTTCATTCGGGTCCGTTTTTTGTAAACCGCGACACACGCACGCACGCACGCACGCACGCACGCACGCACAGGTACATTAGATAAGTTTAGCAATAATTTATAACGCTAGTTTATATATTATTTATAATTTTTTTTTCTCTCTATTATTATGTTTTTATAATAAATTTATATTAATTTCAAAATGAACATCTTTGCCCAATAGGGCATTTATTTAAAACCTCTCGTATTCCCATTCTTAAGTTCACACGTGGTCCAGTCCTGGGTAAAAAGAATTAAGTTCCTTGACCCGAAAGTAAGACCGACGTTCGCACCGCTCAAAAGGAAACAGGTGTATAGGGTTCCTTCGGGACGCTGACCCATATTTCAGAGCAATAAAAGGTACGTTCGACTCTCGGATGTTCACCTCTGCGCGTATACCTGAGAGACTGAGTATACGTGTCATTCCACACCCTCTCATTTCCCTCCTTATCTCCTTCAATCAAATCTTCCGAGAGCTTGGACGTAACACTTCCATTGCATGATTTCTCTGAGATCGCTTCTTCAACTTCAAGGTTGCCAGTTTTTTCTATTGACGAGCCAGCAGCAGTATCAATAGCAATTGAATCAGATTTTCCAGTTATATTTAATTTCACCTGTGACATATCAGAAAGTATACTATGTTCAGACATACAAGTTTCTTTACCTGGAAGAATAAAAACAAGATTACAAAACGTACAATTATACAACACAACGTCTCATGTTCCGATTTTAAACACTACTGTGTAAGTGTTATAAGGACTCTAGATAATATCAAACTTAATCTTATATACAATAATTTGTAACGATGCACCCCATAAAGCATCGTTCCCGACGACCACCAATCGGATGCCGTCGCACCCATCATCGGTGGGTTGAGATGACGAGGGCGCGGTGCGCTCACATATTTTTAAACGAATCCAAAAACAATTCACAGGTACCACCG
>NW_017257398.1:2364-15228 GCF_001594055.1 Mycetomoellerius zeteki | reverse complement strand
CGCGACACGAAGGAACGCAGAATTGTAATCGTCCGTGCGCCGCCCGAAACTGCGACCGGGCTTACTTCCGCGATTTATTTCTTTTCTTGTAAATATATATGTATACAGCTAGTTTGTCTGTACGATTGTTACGCGTGATCGTCATCTTATTAAATATATTATTATTATAATTGCATCCGCTACCGTTTCGTCATTTAAAGCCCACCGCAACCGTTGCATCTTCCCCTTGCCGTTCGAACCTCTTTAAGGCCTGGACCGAAAATTTCCGACGAGCTACGTCCGAGCATAAAGTTAGGTTGTTACAAATTAACATATACCTATAAAACTTTTCTCTCTTATGTCCATCTGTGAATAGGTGTATTAACTTGATCAAATAATATTGGAATGGTATTCAATTTCAGTTTACGTTTGCAGTCAACTTTTACTTTCTCCCACATATCTTGAGTAAAATGTACCTACAAAATCAATTATAAATTAACTGTTCTACAAATCCTGGTTAGAAACGTGTTTTAAAATATAGGTATACACATAACACGTGAAATAAGGAGCTCTAAACTATTCAATAAGCACCTAAAATAATTTAATATTAATATATTTACATCCAAAAAAATAGGCCACTAAACTTTTAGCAAATATTTTTAATATTTTTGAGAAGCGATAACTCAGCGAAAAATCATTGTATTGAGATGTTTAAAAAGCATTTTATAGTTTGAAATCTCTACTTTTTAAATCGATACTTAAAAAAACGGTCTTACTGATATTTCGTGAAGTTACACAAACATAAATTAAAGTGCGTCAGATCTCAAAATTTTTAACGAAATTTGAGCAGTTCTACAGCGCGAACTAAAAATTGGACATAAATGCGAGTTCAGCATTCGAAAGAGTGAATCTTTAGTTTTAAAATAATTTTTTAAAGAGCTTTGTACGATTTTTTTTCACCGAGTTATTCAACGTTGAAGTAAAAATGACTCTTTTTGCTTCAACGTTGAACTAACTCGGTGAAAAAAAATCGTACGGAAGTCGAAAAAAAAAAAGCAAATTAAAGGTAAAGATTCACTCTTTCGAAAGCTGTAAACCGCATTTATGCACAATTTTTTATTCGTGTTGTGGAACTTCTCAAATTTCGTAAAAAATTGTAAAGTTGGACGCATCTTCATTTATGTTTGTGTAATTCCATAAAAATCAGTTAGATCGTTTTCTAAACTACTGATCTGAATAGTAAAGATTTCAAGCTTTAAAATGCTTTTTTAAATATCTCAATACGATGATTTTTCGTTGACAATGAGTTACTGTTCAAAAATATTAAAAATATTTGTTAAAAGTTTAGTGGCTCACTTTTTTTGGATGTGAGTATATTATAATTCATACTTCGCATAATGTCGAGTTTTTTCGGAACTCAATTTGTACGATTCACATTTTTGACCTACTTTGCTCGTCTTTCGATATCTTTGGGAAAATAAACCATTTTATATTCTTTTACCGAGGAATTCGTGCATCCCTCCCGTGAATAGCCAGGCATTTTATTAAAGCTATAAAATATGTTAGGCCGATGACAATCAAATTACGTTAGAATATAATAATTACATATATTTACTATTGAATAATAGTTGCTTTCCATTTACATATAAATTAACAAATAACAATATAGATTCATAACCTCAGAATGCAAAAGGAACGCGGATTCAACTGAATTATGACGTCACAAGTGAGAATTATCTGAGAATCGGTGTAAATGGAAAACAACTAATGTATTTATAAAAGAAAAAATAATAAAAAATCGTTCACACTTACTCTATTAGATTCTATTATATGTTCACATACTATCTTATTCACACAAGATGTACAAATGTATACATTTGTGCACCAGGAAGTTAACTGTTAATGGCGGAACAATCAGTGTTGAGAATCGATGTGACTCGCTTTTTGTAGTAATGGATAACTCGCTTGTATGGTCGCACTCTCTTTATTGTTACAAACATAGAACTCGTACAACAATATACGTTCGTCTCGAGATGAAGGAAATACAAGACTTAAAAAATATATCAACATAAAAAACGGACGAGAGCGGCGCGTACGGCACACGTCTTGAGAAGATGGCTGACAAAACAGGGGGGGGGGGGATACGGCCGGAAACGAATACGCTAGTGACCATAGCGCCACTATCCAAATGATCAAGCTGGCGCCAAGAACGGCAGGTAATATAAACGTCGAGAGCGACGACCTCAATCTCCAACAATCAGCAATCGTTACAGCGTGTCTAGACTCTGTTATAGGGATACTATTTATACATATGTGTATTGTATATGTATTGCGACCGCACTACATATACAATACACATATAGTAGAAGTAAAATGTATTAATGTGATACATTTATTTAAAAAAGTTTTACAATTCATTCTGGCGTCGAGACCACCAGTTGAATATCTTAAATACATTTTGCAAAGAACAATTGTTAGCGTGTCTTCCATATCGTATAGTATTACAATCATCTAGATTACGTAGCGATTCCACATGTTCGTAATGCGCATCCAGAGATTCGATGATTACATCATCTCTGTCGAATATATCAGCTAGCCAACGCCGTTTTTCAAGCCCCTTTACATATACGAGAGCTTCATCCTCTTCTATCACAGCCTCTTTAATCAGGTGTTTCGCCATGCTGTACGGGACTATCCCGTGGTCCCACCGCAATCCATGGTGATAAGCACCCAACCAGAAAGCGCAAGATTTATCGGATCTTGTCAGAAAATTCCATGGCATAGGATAAGAAAAAATATAGTGAGTGAGAATGGCTCCTCTTCTCAGCACCGCCACTTCCTTGACGATAAATTTTTTGTCGACGACGAATCCTTGCAGATCCACAAATGTCGATATGACCATGACGAACATTTATTCGAAACTGCGCTCATCATATCAGCGGCAATCTTTTTTAAATTCTTGCTGATGTTGTAATTTACATGATCTTGCGCACTACGTTCGACAACGGACTGTATTCGATTACACGATCGTGTATGATGAGACAGTATGCGGTAGCACTAGCAGGCACATTCTCCTTGCAGTCAAATTCTATGCGTACATCCACGGTTGCGCTCTTGACAGATTCGTTTTGTCGCGAACAATCAATAACCGCGAAAGGCCCTTTCTCGATAAACGAGAGCACGTTGAGAAGCGTTTCGAAACAGTCGATTCCGTAATACGCTTTACGAAAACGTGCATACATATCAAACAAAACGGCGTATCTCTTTTTGCCAAAATCTAGATTCAAATCATCGTACGGATAAAACTTTGAATTTAGATAAAGTTTCACGTTGCTCAAATTACAATCATCGAACAAGCTAGCATCTCGAGACATGATATTTTTTCGACCGGTCTGCAGAGCAAAGATAACGTATCGCGGTTTCTCAAGCTGAGTCGCCGTTTTAACGGCCTATGAATGCTTAATAGTATAATACTTTATACGAGGATACTCGCGTACAGATCCCACGAGCGAAAACTCATGCTCAGATAACGACCGCTTTCCAATGCTCGTAGCATCGACAATTTATTCATCTCATTTAACGTAACGTGAGGCATCAGCCACTGCACTTTGAATAATTCAACCTCAGGCTCCGTCGCAAGATTTTTCACCAAGCAATTGTAGTCGTTGCGCGTTCGTATCAAAAACAATTCGTGACGAGCGTTAACGACCACGCGTTTGTAATCTTCGCAAAAGCCCAACAACATGTTGAGCGGTACGCAAAAATTAAAGCATCCTTCCTCCATGTCGGATCTAGTGCTCCATCCAGCATTCAGCGCAATAAAAGATTTGTCATACATCAGCGACACATAGTTCTTGATGGTACTGGTAACTCCAACGTTTCTGTTGCGGTTGAAACAACCTAACTTTATGCTCGGACGTAGCTCGTCGTAACCTTGCGGTCCAGGGCTTAAAGAGGTTCGAGCAGGAGAGGCAAGATGCAGTTACGCGGGTGATTGAGTTGAGTGAACACAGGCGCGGTAAAAGTGAACAATGATCTTTATTATGACATGAATAACATGCACTATTTACATATGATAGAATACGCAATTATATACATAGACGAGATAACGCGCGGACGATAATTTGATTCGGAATACGGTCGCGGATTTGTATCTACCTCGTAACGCGTGCGTAGCACGCGACGGGTCGCTCGAGATTCGTTGGTCGCGGCACGCGGAAGCGCGCCAGCCAATCCGGTGAGCGCGGCGCGGACGCGGCACGCGGCGCGGGGATTTACGAAGCGTTGCTTTTCCCCAATGCAATGGGGAAGCGCGGAGTATGTGCGGGCCGTCGACCCCAAGAACACTTGGGAGGGTGGAGAACACTCCACCCTTAGCTCGTGTCGAGGCCCACTGTTAAATGCGGTGTTCGGTATAGACGGTGCGTGGAGTCGGGAGCGACACTTGGTGTCGTTGTCGGGAACGCCCGACGGTGACCGAGAACGATCCCTCGACCACCTTTTCTCACGATCACTGGTGTCTGGAGTGGAATCGGTTGGAGTAGCGGGTATCGTATCGGCACCGAGAACACTCGGCAGTGGCTGAGAACGGATCCCTCGACCACTCTGGTTTGCGATACTCAGGTCAGGCGTCTTTTCCGTGGCGCAGTCGAGAACGCTCGACGGTGACCGGGTACTATCTCCCGACCGCTCTTGTGCTTGGAAAATGCTTGGAAGGATTCTCTAGGATCGTTTTCGGAGTGTAACTCGGAGAAGCGAAAAAGGCGACTAGTCCGTTAGTCGCCTCGTCTTTTATACTAACTATTGCTCCCGCTCGTATTGTTCCGGAGTAATTCGGCGCTTTCCGTTATTGAACAATACGAGCGGGGGTTGACGCGGTTCGGCTCGGTTCGCGCCGGTTCGTCTGTTTTCGGCGGAGCGGCGGTTTTCCGTGCGTTGCCTCGCGATGTTTCGCGGGTCACGGATCGCCGGTGGTACCTGTGAATTATTTTTTGGTTTCTTAAAAAATAATGTGGGCGCACCGCGCCCTCCTCGCTGCTGCCCCTGATAGCGGGGTGCAGCGCCATCCGATGGAAGACCGCTCGGGAACGATGCGTTTACGGATGCATCGTTACACGGTCAATCTCCACGCCGTTCAGTTCGTATCGAATTTCATCAAACACGAATGCTACGCAATTATTTCCAAGCGTTGTTGGCCATGTATTCCAAGCATATCATCATCTTTCTTCTTCAGCGTCAATCTTCCTTCGAGGGAGAAAACTGTCGCACGGCACCGTGTATAAATCCTGCTGCTGTATGGATATCCGTATCTCATCGCTGTGTGCAAACGTTGTGTTCGCGTACGGATTGTATGTGTGAGTCTTGATCTTGACGATGCGGTCATCAAAGATCGGCTCGCTGGCAATGTTTAAAAATATCAATCGTTTTGTACGATGAATCCCAACGACTTTAAAAATGCTATACTGGAAGCAGTGAGTTTCTTTCTAGATGACGTTTCTCCGGTAATAGGCGTATCTCTCGTCCGTTTCAACTGTTCGTTCAACACAAGCATCTCACGTTAGCGCCGTCGTACATGCAATTTCCTCTCCGCGAAAATCGAGCACTCGATCGTCTTGATCCACCACACGAATCGTCAGATCTGTAATGCTCCGTACGACGATCGGAAGGTAAATGATCTGCGTCGGCCTTTCCGATATCTTATATCCTGGTGGCACGCTCGGTGAAAACTCATGTATCGTATGCATGCATCTGTCGTTGCTGTACGCACCCGCAGTCACGTTACACTCGATACGAATAATGTTTGCGCTGATGATGTTTATAGGCACGTCCGACTTGTGCCACTGTCGCGGTTCAAGCACACGATTCGAAGAAAATCCCAATAGCGATCCAATGTTGCGACGTTTTGTAAAATCTATTTGATAGGCGCATTTAATCTCACTTCTCATTGTATAGTTGTTGGCGCGAATCACCAGAACTCGCCGTCTTCATCCATCTTGCGCTTCGCGTCGTGAGAACGTAAAATTTCGCGTTTCAAATACCGCTCTATATCACGCAGTTCGTACGATCCTTCGGGAATGACAATTTCGTCATCGTCAAAGTAAAACTTATTGTTTGTCGAATTTACGTTCGCTAGAATATAGTATGTTTCAAAGTCTGTCAGACCGAGCTCGTAATCGGCATCGTTCAAATCCATAGCTGGAAAGTAGCTCACAGCAAGGACGCTACTTTTGCCGGTCAGCGTAAATGTCAACATGTTTAAACGAATACTGAGTTAAACGGTGCAATGTCGGTCCTTAAATTGCTTGTCAACCGTTCGCAGAAACTGTAGACACAGCTGTCCACAATTACTCTGATTGTAGTGTTGATAGTACGTGCGATTGTACTCGATTACACTGTGTACCAGATATCGTTCGAGTTCCTTTGGCGGTCGAAGATTGCCGAAACTGTCGAAATATATGGCGCGATTTCCTCTTTTCGCATATGACATCCAATGCGTACCGGATCCTTCGGCATTATCCAAATTTACGATACCTCTCGTTTCAATGTACTACTTTCACCGGTAATATAGTACGCATAAAGACTCCTTTAAAATGTGGAATGCACATACGATTTGCAAGTTGCTGCAGTTGCACGTTGGTAGTTACACCTTTTGGTAGTTTTAACGTCTCGTCGACATTTTTTTTTCTACTCGCGACACCTCGTCCGCGCTTGTAGGGAGCGAGATAAACACCTTGGTCTTCCATGACGCGATTTTGACGTTGCAGTTCTTGCAGCTGATGCTGCGTCGCTTTGTTATCGTTTACGACGTGGGCGACTCCCGCCGCTCCGCCGACCAACGACCCGAGAACGCCCAGCAGCGGAAAAATATGAGGACGCCGCCGCGTTTCGCTATCGGAAGTATTTACTTGCTCTTCCTCTTCCTAGTTTTCAGACCCATACCTAATTTTGTCTTAGCTGTCATAGCCCCAAACGGCCGTGGCTGCGGCTCTCTCTCCTAAAGTCGAGTCCCTTGCGACAATGCGTTTCCGCGCCTCCTCAGTGAGTAATTTGTCAGCTGTGTGTCGTTTCGCGAGTTCGTTGCTATGCGAATACGCTATATCGTGGTTGCGACACGCCGCGTCCAACGGATTGATATCTTGTTCACCTCTCGCCAGTCGTTTCTCTAAACGCGTTCCCGGACCGCAAAACTGGTATCCGGGAATATGCAGTTCGAAAGGAAGCGTTTATCGCGCGATTTAACAAGCCTCTCGATAGCATTCATTGCAATTCTTTATCACGGGCGTCGGTCGGTCGATATGCGTTTGATGACTCGACAAATTGTAGTGGTTCAAGTACCAACGGTATTGTTGTACCTCCGAATCGGCTCGTATATGCTCGGGCAGTCTATCCCACAATCTATAAAATTTTTAAACTCTCGCAGCAGTATAATTTTCAGTATATATTCCAATTGTTTTGACGTTAAACTGTGTAGATCGTCTGATATGATGAGAAACATTTTGATTACTGAGTGATTTCACTCTACGCGTTCCTATAAATAGACCCGCTTGCGATATCGTTTTCTGTATTCTGTGGAATGAGAAAATATGCGGTTTGTGCGCCAGTCGCGAGCGATTAAAGTGTCGAATCTCGATGGAAAAGTGCGAACCGATAAAGAGATGCGTAAGCATGGTAACATGCTACCAACCTCTTTATGCGCTATCGTTTGCGGACCGTCAAACTGTGGCAAGATGAACGTGCTGATAAGTCTTTTGGAAAGTCCACATGGCGTACGATTCGAGAACGTGTACGTGTACTCGAAATCGCTGCAACAGCCGAAATATCAATATCTAGCGAATTTGCTAACGCCGATCGAAGAAATTGGCTATTTTACATTCTCCAATAATAGCGATGTCATTCCACCGAACGAGGCGCTTCCGAATTCCATCTTTATTTTTGATGATGTGGCATGCGACAAGCAAAATGCGATAAGAGAGTACTTTGGAATGGGCCGACACGCGCACGTTGACTGCTTCTATCTCTGTCAGACGTATGCAAAGATACCGAAGCATCTTATACGCGACAATGCGGATCTGTTGATCCTGTTCAAACAGGATGGTACTAATCTGAAACGAGTGTACAACGATCACGTAAATACTGACATGTCCTACGAAGATTTCAGCGATTAGTGTCGTAAATGCTAGTAGCAAAAGTATGGATTTCTAGTAATTGATAAGGATAGTGCGCTTAACAATGGACGATATAGAAAAGGTTTTAATGACTTTGCGGTACCGTGACATAATCAGTTGTTATCGATACGCTGATTAGGCAACATGGACAGCACCACAGATCGCGAGAGGATAGCTAAAGAGATTGCGAAAACGAGCGATTCGATTCGTAAAAAGTACCGTGCCCTGAAAACCGGTAAAATGGAGGAGGACATCGCGTTGGAGAGACACTTTAAATCTATTATCGAACCGCTGAAACAGATTGTCGAAAACATCGTTGAATCCTCCAAGGATTCTATCAAGAACGAAACGTTCTTTTCGGGAGAGGACGAGAAACCAAAACCGAAGCGAAAACGACCGAGCGCTTCTCACGACAATTCTGTACGGGCTTCCACACCTGTCAAATCAATGTTGAATCGATCGAAAACTGTATCATCTACTTTGAACGAAATATCTGAAATAGTCGAGCCGCGCGATTTATGGTACGAGTATTCACATATCCCCTCCGTCGAAGAAGTATTCGATGTCGTCAATGAACTGCTCGTAACATCCGTTCGACACCCGCTTCAAACGTCCGAGGGGCAAGAAAAGTTGCAAACAACACTATGGTCCGCTAGGACAAAAATATCTGAAGGCGGTCTTGAGCTGTAAGAAAGCCGTAAACATTGACGTTGTGTACGGAGTTTATTTTAGCAACGAGGGAACGATGCTTGGCGACAAACGTATCGCCTTGGACAAAAACGATGACATAATTATAAATGGGAAAAGATACGAGGGAACACCGGGTCTGTACGAGTTAATTTTCATGAAATTTCCCAATGAAAATATATGCATGGATGATGACATGCAAACCTACAAGAGCATTCTGTTGATAACAAATGCGTATAGACATGGTCATAGCGCGGATAGTCAAGTCCTAGGTAACAAGGGGTACAAGTGTAAGAATATAATCGCGCCATTGGTGTTGGGTAAAAAAGTTGGAACGGGTATAAACAAAAGATTCGATATACCGCGCGCCATGACACTAAACGATAATAATATTGACTACATTCAATGGGACGATCACAACGAACTTGTAGATCGTCTCCGATTGCTCGAGGCTTTGCGCCAGGTGAGGCATAATGTCACGACAACGAGATTCTGTCGATTATTTAGTAACTTCGAGAAGCCGGTCTCGTTATAAATTGACGTAGCGCGATACGCGTCATTCAGTCGATATCGAAATGCCGACCAGCAAGTTTGGACTACCGCTCGGAGGAGGAAAAAACGTATCGTACTATCAGTGGAGCGGATCGTTTAGAATTACATACGCGATAACGCTCTTTGCGTAGTCGCAGCTGACTTTGATGCAAAGTCACGCAAGATTCGACGTTTAGCGCTACCAGTGGATGATGCTGATGCGGCAAACAAACGATACGTGCAGCAGAATGTTCGAGATTTGAAAGATCGACTTGATGAAATCGAGAGGAAGATGACATCGTTTCAAAATAATGTCCAAGTTATGCTAAATGAATTTGAAAAGACGATTCGAGAAGTGAATAATCTCAATGATTGAGAAACGATCTCTGATTGATGAATTACACGCTGCAGCGAGAAGAAAGTTTCCAAGAAGACGCATCATAGTACACGGATACGATGACCTGTGGCAGGCGTATGTGGTTGAGATGCGTCCGTATACACGCTGCAACAGAAGTTACCATTACGTTCTCATCGTTATTGATGTGCTGAGTAAGCATGCATGGGTCGTACCATTCAAAGCCAAGAGGAACGAGATGACAAAAGTGTTTGCAAAGATAATTCAAGACGATGGAAGATGTCCGAAAAATTTGCAGACCGACAGAGGAAAGAAATTTTACAACTCGAATGTGCAGAAACTCTTATCGACAGAGAAAGAAATACTCTTACAGAGAAAGAAATACTCTTACCGACAGAGAAAGAAATGCAACATCAATCATTAATCTACATATTCTGTAATGAAGGCATCAGTCGTTGAACGGTTCAATCGTACGTTGAAGAATGACATGTGGAAACAATTTACGCACAATGGAAACTGTAGATAGATCGACATGCTACCATGCCTCGTATCAGATTACAACACGCGAAAGCATCGAACTATCGGTATGCGCCCCGTCGATGTTACCCCTGCAATCACCGACAGGCTCTTAACCACGGTATACAATCATGTAAAGATTGCCGCATCCGCGCGATTCAAAGTGGGTGACTCGGTTCGCGTGAGCAAATTCAAGATGACCTTTGAGAAAAGATACACGCCGAATTGGATTACGGAGGTCTTTAAAATCATCAAAGTGCAACAAACTAATCCAGTGACGTACACTATTGGAAGATTCTTGCGGAAAATCCATCGTTGGAGGATTCTACGAATACGAATAGCATCGCGTCGCTAATCCTGACGTGTATCTCATTGAAAAAGTGTTACGCAAGAAGGGAAACGAGGTTTACGTGAAATGGTTGGGATTTGACAATTCGCACAATTCATGGATTCATAAAAACAATGTATTATAAAATTCTACATAATATTATACATTAAAGTATTATATATATTCATTATAAACATATATATATTAAATATTACACATTTATATATATTTTACATATTATACATTTTATACATTTCATACATATAATACATATTATACATTTCATGCATATTATACACATTATACATTGTAATACATTTTTGTATACATATTATACATATTACATATTTATATAATAAATATGCGAAATACGTTTTATTTACACCGGTAATGTCCCCATGGCAGCGTGTTGATGGAACCTGATATGATATACCGCTTATCATCGTGTGGACTAAGAGCAATTTTTGTTTCCGATATCGTGTACACCTCGTGCAATTTTGATCTAATGCACGACTGCCTGCGCGTCATTTCGATTGCGTCGTTCAAGAAGCGTGTGTAATCCTCAAACGTTATGGATTTTGCCACAACGCTGCTCTTGACACCCTTTGCCTTTTTCGTATCTTTCTTTCCTTGTAAAGCGTACATTTTCGCTCTAAGCCCGACGAAATCAGTCATGATGGCGCCGTTGTTGTCGTCTTTCATTAGGCCGGGAACTTTTTTATTCTCGAGCGGAATACTGTACGCGTTGTCGGTAGAGTAATCACTAGTGCTAAATATATTGATGTCGCGTTTCATGATATCGTAAACGTTATCACATTCCACATGATATATGAGACTGTCAGTATCGGTATACATAATTTTGCATTTATCACGAAACGGCGGTGCCATCGTGGTGAAATACAAACACGTTCGTACAAACACGTTTTAGATATATCGAGGATGCACATATCCACGTATATCGGTTTGTTGAACTTCACCTCGAGCTTACGCAGTTCTATCGCGATCAGATTCTCCGAAAATACGCTACGACTGTGGAAGTTTGGTTTGGCGATCATTGCTTCCGCACCGTATCTGCCTTCTCATTTTGTTAATAATTTTACGTCGACGCGATCGCGCACATTCTCTATGGTTTTGCCAAATACCGTGTTATTCATCAGTTTGTATAAATTTTTCTCAAAATCGTTCTTTGCCAATGTTTTAAATTTGATGTTTAATTCTATATAATCGCAAGCCATGGAGCTTGCGCGTATTGCAGTATACGATGAACCTTTGCGATACGGAGACCGTGACGAGTATACTGCTGCAAGTTGCGATAGTGGATGAGGTAACGTTGCTTATCGCATAATGTTGTGAAGAGCTTGTCCTCACGCTTGTCGGGTGGTTTCTCGCGGGTTGGACAGAACAGTAGGTCAGTGTGCGCGTCGTGGAGATGTTGAGGGTACTCCAAAAGTCCATCTCGAGAATATAGCCTGTCGGACAATGCGAGGTGCTGTTAAATTTTTCCCAGTCGCTGCGCGTGAAATCTGCCATGGGAACATTAGCTGAAATTTCGACTGTACACTGTGCGCTAGATTTTTCAATTCTTCCGCGAACCATATTATATAATCTTTGTCACGGCGAAATCGGTAGCCTGACAGTGAGCTGTCGTAAGAGCAGTGCACGAATTACCCGATACGGAAGACGTTGTGGTGTTGGTACATGTGCGTAGCGGATTGTGAGTCACTAGCCATCTTTTCTAATATGCACTCAAGATCGGTGTAGACTACGAACGGGACGCACTCCTTCCTGCAGTGGTTGCGGAAGCTCAACTTGTCGTCCTCGCTCAGTAGCCTTATCGCACAATCGTTCAATTTCCCACATTCCTCACTGTGGGTCTCCAATTTTGAGCTTGAGTTAAAGTAGTGGAGGCATCTGAAAAAAATTATTATTATTATTATTATTATTACTTGTAACGATGCAATCCCGAAAAACAGCATCGTTCCCGACGAACAGCCGTCGAATGCCGCTGCATCGCAGTGATGAGGGCATGGTGCGCCCGAACCATTTTTAAATCACAAACATAATCCATACCCAGTCAGAAATGTTGAGTTGATACGACATCGAATCAACATCGAAAACGAAATGTCGAAATTCTGATCGATTCGACGTCGATCGTGTATAAAATATCAACGGCTATTCAACTATATCATATCGACATCGATTTAAGGTCGAAAATCGAAATTAGGTTGAAATAAGGTTGATTTTATTTTTTCAGTAAAAATGTATTACGCACATTGAAAAGTGAGGAAAAGAACCAATTTTAT
>NW_017257398.1:0-958 GCF_001594055.1 Mycetomoellerius zeteki | reverse complement strand
CATATGTCCCTTTGCCAGTCAATAAAATAACATTCTCGCCAGTAAAAAAATGACATGTGGACTTGTTGGACTTGTTGGCGATTAACCTCTTTTTAATCGCCAACAAGTCCAACAAGTCCACATGTCACTTTTTTACTGGCGAGAATGTTATTTTATTGACTGGCAAAGGGACATATGAGAAGACAGCCTCGACGAATGATAAAGGCTGCTTTCCTTTTAGGAGACACAGTCGACACAAACGTCGTTCTATCCTTCTTGACATTGAATAACGAAGATAGAACGACATTTGTGTCGACTGTGTCTCCTAAAAGAAAAGCAGCCAGAAATAGAACGATGTTTGTGTCGAGTGTGTCCTCTAAAAGGAAAGCATATATACAATACTAAAAAGTAGCATATTATATACTTACCAACTATGATAAGAAGTATAAAAGAAAAGTCAAATGATTAATATGCACACACAATTCACATGCACCAACACGAGATAAACTCGATCGATCGCTATTCTCGGCAGAAGCTTAACCGAAAAATGAAACTGATACAATATTTTATACCGGACCAAAGCAAAAGAACATCGAACAATCCACCCCGGACGTACAAGACTTGTCGAAATTCATGAGTTTTGTGACGTAACATATCACGTGACTCGCTCATGTCATGGCAGTGTAAGGGAGAGTTCACACCTTGGCGGAAAAGCAGAAAGCGGAAAAGCGAAAGCCAATCAGAACTCGCAGGAAGACAGAAGCAAACATGCGGAATGTACCGCCTATTATTACCGCGAGTTCCGATTGGCTACCGCTTTTCCGCTTTCTACTTTTCCGTCAAGGTGTGAATCCGGCCTTAGGCTGGATACCCATGCAGCGGAATAGCGTAACGCGGAACGAAAGCAGAACCAATCACAAGCATTCCGCATCAATTGTAGTTGGCGTGGAACGCTAAGGGTATGCACCCTTAAGTTTGC
>NW_017257397.1:9201-20559 GCF_001594055.1 Mycetomoellerius zeteki | reverse complement strand
TGCAATAATTTTTCTCGTTATTATCTGACTCATTATTATAACTTTGTCAGATAATCGGCAGCAACTAATTTTTTATTTAAGTTGCTAGCCACGATAAAAAATTTACTAAGTAACTCGCGAAGTGACATTTTTTAAAAATGGAATTAAACTCGCAAATAGTCGACGCAAAGATAATCCACTTCAAACTCTGAACGTAGGACTAAACTTTAGCTTGATCATTGCATACTATTTATACTCGTGGTGATATCCCTTCTCACGAAACGCAAAGGTATCCTACGTATTTACTCTGATAAACCCTTTTAGTTCATGCTTTTACTATTATCCGGAAAAGTTTTTTTGTCACGCTAGAAAATTTTATTGTTACAGTGAAATTCGTGCGTTTCAAATTTTTCCTTCTGATTTTTTTGCAACTTCTTACTTGAAAGGATTCTCACGCCATATTAGTCTACGACTGATAAACATTAAACCTTTCAGCAAAAAAAGATACAATGGAAATTCATACAACTCGCTTGACCAACAATATTACTTGACTTTTGTTAGTTTTTCCTTCTTCAGGATTTGCTTCGTCATGAAGAAAAAAAATCATGACAAACATAACTCCCTTCGCTTAAAACTTTTCTCACGTTTATCAATATAGCTAATATTTCATTTTTATATTCTATAAATTTCACTATATCACGTTAATTCTTTCCTTTAGACTTTAGAGTATACACAAAAGTTTTAGAAAAAAAGAAGATAAAAAAATTTTCTTGCAATGTCGTTACCCAACCCGATTTAACATTTTTTCTCGTACCTTCGTCTCCTTTAAACATTAATAAATTTTTTAAAAACCAACAAACGCAATCGTAAATTTACTTTTTAAATCGAGGACGATTTATTTGTTTTTTTTTTTAAATTTGTTGCTTATTGATGTAGTATTTCTTATTCGATAGAAACTTCCCCATGCTAATCCAATTCTTTTTTTCCTTATGAATTATTGAGAAAGAATTTTTTTTTTTTTTTCGGTTTGTCAAATCCATTTGTCATGTCCTTCCAGTGTTATTTTATAAAAAGCAGGAAAGGAATCGTAAAACCGTTTATTGAGAAAGAATTTTCTCTTTTCGGTTTGTCAAATTCCTTTCAATGTTATTTTATAAAAAAGCAGGAGAGGAATCATAAAACCTATTCGTTCCTGTTCGTTCTTATTTTATCTCGTTCCTCTTTCTTCCCAACTTTTATGTTGTATAGATTATTTTAAATTTTTAAGAAAAATTTAAAGAAAATTTATGTTTTTTCATTTTTTTTTCATCTGCGCGCGCAGAATAATTTTATTATGTAGCGTTGGAGAGGGAAACAATGTCGACGGTGCTATTGAAAATCCGTTTCATTCGATTGTGTTTTTGATTGCCATCTTAGTTTCACTTGAATTTGGTATTACTGTGGTGTAAGAACAATGGCCAGTCCAAAAAATACTAATAATTCGAGCATGGGACTGCACTCCATCCCCGATTCTAAGATACGTAACGACGATGACGAGAGAAGAAACGCTCGATTTCATATGTTGTTAACAACATCGTATGGTCTTAACAATTCTCATACGAAGACGATTCATGTAGGATTGCAAAGAACGAACAAAGGAATCTTCAAACCTCTTGTAAAATTAACCGGACACAACGCGGATGGAATTTATTTCGACACCGAGTGCTGGCAACTATTTCAAGAACAGCTTGGACTCATGAACGAGTATTTAACCAGCGATAACAGAGTGAAACCTAACTTTGTTATTATAAAAAATTACACCATCAACTTTACCACGTCTTACGGAGCAAAATCCATATTGTTAGCCTGTAAAGAAGAAGAGGAAAATTCCAAGGAAAACCTTCCGAAAGAAGAGGACGCGCTCGATTCAACTCCACCAGCGAAGAAACGAAGAACATACACGGCGGCAATTGTAATGCAGAAAACTACCTTCCTCGGACTGCAAAGCATTGTAAAGTGCATCGATGCACGTTTAAAACAATTAGAATCACTATCCGATAATGTTAATAAGTGTGCTCTATACTTAATTCAAGAAATCGAACTGAAACTTCCTGTAAGTTTTATTAATCAGGAAATTATAAAATTAACGTTACGAGGTAATTACGAAGATATAGAGCGTAATGTACGTACACAAATTAACGACTTAACTTTTCTGGATATGTATTTCAATATAATATTTTTGGAATTAACTTCATTAAGATATAACGAAATTATTCATATAATTCTCACGAAGCGGGAATCTTTCGATTAATTTTTCTAAAAACTTTTTTAGTTTATTCCCATGTGAACTATGTATTTCTTCTTCTTTGAAAAAAAGAATTTGTATCAATAAATACATTTTTGTATAACATAAACCCTCGTTTCTTAATCATTCATACCCTCTAATAACCAACTTTCTTCTCTGCGTATTTCCATGTTATATATATAATATAGACTTTAAAATAAAGTACAAGATGTACAATACACCTTTCTTAAAATCACTGTCATACATCATAAAAATCATACTCTTACTCGAGCGAGTGAATCATCACACCGGAGACGACTCGTCAGTTGAACATGTTCATTCCTGTTTTACTTAGCCTTTCTCCCAAGTGAAAGCAAGAGTCTCGAAAATGTTCATAAAAAAGTACCCATAAATAATAAACGTCGGTACGTCGATGACAAAGGGTCACGATAGCAAAAAATGACCTTCAGAGTAAAGAGTTTCATGGTATTCATGTCCGTACCTTTTCCCTCTCCCCTGACAAAAAAAATGTCTCGGGGACCTATTTTCCTCGGCTTTCCCATTTTCACTCACTCTCTCTTTCTCAACGTGACCTCTCCCTCACCAATCGTAGCGTGGGCAGCCATGGAGCGAACCAATCAGAATGCTCTATTTAATTACCTCATTATCCCCTTTTATCGTCTCCTCCAATCAGAGTCCCCATTGTTCCAGACGGACCCGTCTAGGCCACGCCCATGACGTCTGGGGAGGCGTGGAGGGGGTTTGTTTTGACAGCTCGGCGGGGGGAAGAGGGGGTTTGTTTTGACGCCAGGGTAGAGTGGAGGGGGTTTGTTGTGACGCCCCATGGCTGCCCACATACTACTACCGGCCCTGAATTATTTAAGCATCAAAAGATTTAAGCTTCAACCGTTAGAAGCATTTTAATTTCTAATACTTTAGTGTATTTTTATGTATTTTATATTTTACATATATTTTTATTAAAATGTGGGATTTAATCTGTCATTCATACAAATGTATATAGTGGGATAGTTTTTGAGAGTTATATCTCAAGATATAAATACTCCATCTTAATAAAACATAGAGCTTTATTCATAATACACTCAACAAATAGTGGTGAAAGAGAGTACACTTGTCATAATTTCATAACTCTACTGGGTCACAATATCTTCTTTCTAACAATGCTCTGTTACCTTAATTAAGTGTTCAAGTAAGTAATTCTATATATATACAATGCGTGTGTCGGGATAAAAGTTAACAATTATTTTAATAAATTCACCTTGATCCACTCTCAAATTGTTGTGGTCCTTGTATTAAAAAACTTTTAATAAAGAGTCGATAGTTTCGTTATTTATCTTAGGTGTACATTTACACATTAGCATTAATACTTGCCCATGGTCTAACAATAATAAGAAGTAGATATGCTATTTTACGTTAAGAAAAAGTGTTTATAATAAACTAATTGTTGAATTTTATATGCATTACGTAAACTACAGATATATAAATGTGATATATGGTAAAGTGATGTAATTGCACTTTCTTAACACTCTGGTATACCCACAGTAAAGCTAAAATAGAAAAATAAAATTGTTAACTAAACTAACTAAATTGACATACGAACCACATGAATAGTTTTTTCGAACAATTAAATTATAATGGATTAAAATATCTTTCTTAAAATCTATTTATCTCTTTAGAGAAACTTCGAGTTGATTTTATCTTGAATTTGAATAATTTTATTACAAAATTTTTAGAAAATTGAAAATTAAGAAATATATATAGAATTAGATTAGAAAATTATTAAAGACAAAACTATGAAATATTTTAAAATTATTTAATAATTTCATGTAATTTACCTCAGTTTCAAAAATCTCACAAATGATAGAATCTTATTATTAGCACGTTCTTATTCGAAAGATTTTACATACTAAAATAATATTAAGATCAATATTTTTGTAACAATGCAGTTATCAAACGCGATTATACTCCTAAACATTATATATTCCATAGCATAAAGTATATATGTTTTATAAAAAACATATGTTTTAATAGCTTGTGCATATTATCCTTAGAACATATACTACTGGAAGAGAAATTGCCTATGCTGGCCCGTATAGAGGTGAGGCCAACATTTGTGCGAGAGAAAAGGTAGAGAGTCCCAAATGTTCGCAATGTGCATGCGCAGCACCGTCGTCTGTGCGAATTGTACAGTTGTGTAGTGTTTCTTACACATCTGTGTAATGTACGAATGTGTAAGAAACACATTCGTACCAACTGTACAATTCACACAGACGACAGTGCTGCGCATGCGCATTGCGAACATTTGAGACTCTATAGCTTTCTCTCTCGCACAGATGTTGACTTCACATTCAGCGCCCTATTCCTCTTCCAGCAATATATGTTCGAAGATATTATCATACGCTTTTATTATATAATCTTTTTATGGAAATTTTCTTTGTACAATATTATTTTCATAGTGAAATGCCTCATTTGAAACGTGCAACGGTTTGTAGAGGTACAAAAAATAATATGTTACCTATCTATAGATCAGCATTATACAAAACATTGCTTTCACGTACATTATCGTCAATTCTGAAAGTATGATTTGGTTACCGTTTCCTCATATATGTAATACTCCTATACTGCTAACGCCAATTAAAAGTTGGCGAAAACACGACGATGCAGACGAATATCTATCTTTCACTTAGATAGTGCACAGCGCATGCGCACCACACTTAGAGTTCACTATGGAAGTGAGAGATCCGATATTCCCTATCTCGCTGTTTTCGCACATACCCACTCCCAAAACGAGGCTGCGTTAGCAATATAGTAGTATTACATATATGGGTTTTCTATATAATTTTCAGTCATCATACAGCGTCTTACATTGTCGCACTTTCATAAAAAATACGAACTTTATAACAATTGATCAAAACAGTGTTGTGAAAGTATATTACGCTTCAAGGATACATTCCTAAATATATATATCTCAAAAATTGATTGGCTTCCACATTTTTTGTACACAAAATTTTGATTTTCGTACATTAATTGGTTACATCGTCGGCGAACGTTGTAAAGTTGTTGACAAAACTATGCTTATATAATACAATTTTTATTATGTCAATAATTGTTTAATTAGCATACAATTATGTAGCATTAGCGATCGTTAATATCACGTGTCAGAATAATCAATATCATAGTGATTTACTTCTCTAGACAAAAAAGTTTTATACTTTTGCAGAGTATTCCAGAGCCTTAAGATAACATATATGAGTTCAGAAAATTTATTTTTACATTAAAATAAACATTATTTAGCACATTTTGCATATTAAGAGCCATTATCGAGATTTTAAATATCATAATATATTTTATCATTTGATAGATGCTAAGTTCAAATGTAAACGCGTTCAAGTAGGCCGTAATAATTGAAGGATTTTTCATAAAACCGTAAAGTCTAGAAAGTGAAATTTTTAGTAAATAAAAAAATATTTCATCTTCAAACCGTTTATTGTATAAATAATAAATAATTTTTTATCGGGCATATACAAAAATAAAATTTTAGGCTTCGATTAAAATTTTGAGAAAAAAATTAAAAATTTCTTAAAATATTAAAAATTTTCCAAAGAGCCTCTGAACCTGTTTGGTTCTTGCACAAATTTTAAATTTACTAACCCATTTAGCCCACAAAAATGTAAATTTACCTTTTTTTACAATATCAATAATTATAAAAGTAAAAGAAGAAATACTTTAAAAAATATTTAATCTATAAAATAATAACTTTCTCACCTTTTATTTACAGTTTTACAAATTACTCTTAATAAAAACATTTTTTGCAAATGTTAAACTCTTAAGCTCACTCTACAATGTGCTCTTTGTTTCCTGTTTCTTGCATTTCTCCCCTTTACAACCGTTTTATTAACAATTATATTTCTCGCTACGTGTTTCCTGTTTCTTTCGAAGTTCGTTAACTTTTATGTCGGGCGACATAAAACAAAAACCGGATAAGAAGCAAAAAGGCAAGATGTAAAAAATAGCACAAAACAAAAAACAGAAAACAAAAAGCACATTGTAGAATAGGCTTTATATTTCCCGTTTTGTTTCAACCTTGTCAGAACAAAATCGTTTACGATGTCATGCTACCGATGAAGAACAATTTTGTGCTTTAATTCAAATTTTTTTAATGGACTTATTTGGTTTTGTAGAAAATCCTTCAATTATTATATTCCAGAATATCATTGATAGTATTATTGTCGAAAAGTGTTTACAGTACAACAGCGTTCGCTTAACAAGCTTCGCTTTTTTAATTTCATCATCTGGAAAATGTAATAAGAAGTGCATATATGTTTTATATATGATGAACAACATATTATTGGTGAAAGAAGGATCAATTTATGTATACACTTGAAATAAATTTCACAATTTCACATATCTATTTATAGACATAACAATTTATTTTACATATGTTGTATTTTTCAAACATTGAAACGTTGAATATATTTTAACAATCTTTATTGCAATTGTAATATGAAAAATAATATGAAAATTTTTTCTTGACTTTCAAGTTACATAAAAAAATTCTTACGTGATTCTTGAGCATATTCTTGAGCATATTTTTTTCTAATTTGTTTTCACACAAAGCAAAATATACATACACGGGTTATCTAGAAAGAAACCGAACTTCTGCTCTAAAAATGCTACTCGCGCCATTAAGTCATAATGGGCAGAATTCAATATTTTGAACATGATATTATCGATCGTGCACAATAGCATTTGAAAAGGTTCATAACGTTCCCTTATGTGGCGTGAAATGCAACGGTTGTTTTGTGACCCTCGTCACAGAAACCGTGATGGAGCAACGCGCCAACATTAAGTTCTGCGTAAAACTAAAGAAAATTTTTACCGAAATATTTAAGTTTCTTGTTTTAGTAACTTAAATGTTTCAATAAGTTCTTTTAGTTTCACGCAAAACTTAAGATTGGGGCGTTGCTCCATCACAATATGCATTTCATATCATGTAAAGAATTGTTATGAACCGTTTCAAATATTATTGTGCACGATCAATGATATAATGTTCAAAATATTGAATTCTGCCCTTATAACTTAATGGCGCGATTAATGCTCTAGAATTTCTAGAGCAAAAGTTCGGTTTCTTTTTAGACAACCTGTATACGTACGTGTTTGCAACACTGAAATCGTATTTTTTTCAAAAATATTAAGAGATCTCATTTATAAAGATGCTAACTGAACTCATATATGTGAACATTCTGATATATCAACTTAATATTTCATTAAATAGAAGGTATATTGCAATAACCACAAAAATAAATTTAACACACATATATATATTAAATAAATCTAATACACACATAAATATGAAGCATGTTATTCCAGATGGTCAAATTATTATTGATGTTTGATAATATGCGTCATTAATTTAATGTAAGTTTAAAAAAAACATTTTCTTTATCTAAGAAAAGTCCCGAGAAAAAAGTTTCAACATACAGATAATGAATGACTTATATTATGAATTATATTAATTAATGCATGAACTTGCCGATTAATATCGTTTCTTCATTAATTTGACGATGTAAGTAGAAATTAACGAATAAAAAATTTCGTTAAATATAATAATAAAAATTGTGAACTCATTAAAAGCGTATTGTGAAAGAATTAAATCATGCAGGATTGCACCTTATATTTTTGCTATTCAAGTTGACATCAAGTTGATTAGTTCATTCGACCATCTGAGAAATATCATGTGCTATAATATACAACGTTTGAATAACGCCTGTGTGCTGAGAATGTAAGTACGAACTGTAATGATACAGAATACATTCTAGTGAGGTCTGAACGGCGAAGCGACGGAGTTCGTGCCGTTATTAGGCCTTCGACGCACCATTTGATCGAGTACGTACTTTAAAAAAACGTATCAAACATGTGTTTTTTATAGACCTGCTCTGCTTAGTTTTACGACGACACTGGTACCTAATTAATTATTCCATCGCTGCACATTTTGCGCTCTCTCTCTCTCTCTCTCTCTCTCTCATCTCCTCTCCCCCTCCCTCCCCCTATCTTCCTCCTTCCCTCCTGCCCATCTCCCCCCTCTCATTCTCTTTCTCTCTGTCTCTCCCATCCTTCCTCAACAATCGTACACTGCTGCTATGTACACTCTCTAAACGCATATTACATATCGTACACAAATTATATACACGTGACAAAATATTTACAAGTGTGAGGCAGGTGGTGTACAGCGTCTAGATTGTCATCACTATCCCGTGTTCCGATCATGATGATGTTTGAAAGCATTCGTCCAGGAAGTTCTCTAACGAGTGATACAGATGCGCTCGCGACTGGACGATACCATGATCTTCATCCGTGTACGTCTGCAAAAGCAAAAAAGATTTGCAATATACTTAGATTATAGATATAATTTTTAATTCAATTTCTCTATTAAGAATAGATACTTGTTGTCTGAAGAGAATGTCTTTCTGTTCCAACACCTTCGCGAGCATAAGCGATTGTTGATAATGGACGTTGTCATCCAGAGTACCATGAATCAAATAATACATCTTATTCTTGATGTTCTCGACCTTATTGAGTAGCTGACCATGTTCGTAGCCTTGCAGATTATCAGTAACGGTCGGCAGACCCATGAACCGTTCGGTATAAATCGAATCTGTAATTAAGCAATTAACATGGTCGCATTAACAAGGATAGCGTACGGATAAAAATAGGGTGAAAAAGGAACGATCTATGCCATTATGTGGTGCGTAATATCTTATGGAGAAATTGCATAAGTGTGACGCTGCATGTCTTTTTAACGTCATCCTGTAAATCACGTGTATTTTTCTCGCGTGTTCTAACAGAAGGAGATAAATGCTGACACGAATTTAAAGTAGTTGAAAAAGTAATATTAAAGCTGCAGGAGCGCGTCTTTTCCACGGAATGTATACTTTTCTTCATTAAAACGACGGTGCGTAAAAAATTCTTAGACAAAACTTGAGGCCAAATAAGCTTAACGTAAGTTACTTTAAGTAAGCTGCATTTTCCGTAAGTAAACTCTCTTAATAATGATCGTTTATTCGAAGGATACTAAGCTGGAAAAATATTGCTTCACGCATGTTAATCGTACTAATATCGGAAAATAAAGATTAAATACTCCAATTTGAGTCAATTATTGTTTCTAATTTTCATTATATATTTAAAGTAATTTGAAATGAGTAGAATATGTAAAACAAATTATTCAATAAAAATTAACTCGGTGTAGAGATAAGAAACATAGATTTTATTGATTTTATTGATTAAATGTAACTACGTTTCCTTGATTTAATTTTTAATTATTTATTATATTTACTTTAATTTTTATTATTTATTACATTTTAATTATTTATTAATCAGCAAAAAGCATTAAGTTTTAGCTAAAGAGACCAACTCTTTTGTACTTTAACTCTAACGTTACGAAAATCTATCCTTATTAATAGAAAATACTTTATAGCTTTTGCACTAATTATAAAGCACGGTATATTTTCCGTTTTATTCATTTGTCAAGAATATTTGCTTTTCCTACTTCTTATTCTTCTGCATTTTCTACTTGTTATTACTGCTGAACGCAAACTGACTCCGTTATATTATCGTGCATTGTAATTTAATGAATTACATGGAATACTCATCCAGACACAAGATAATTTTGATTTATGATGCTAAAACATTTTCCTTTCCATTGAAATAATCAGATAAAATACGTTTACGTATTGCGTTATTAATTCTATCAATTACCTGTCAATTACGTACCGTAAAGGGCCCAATCTGTGACTGGTGCGACGGACATGCCGCATTTGAAGACACCTTTTAAGTCCATAGCGAGTGTCATGCCGGTCGCGTATCCACCATAACTCCAGCCCCATATCGCCGTTCTGGTACGGTCAATGAAGGGCAATTTGTCCTGCAGATACCTGCAAGAAACAAAGAACAGATTCGAATCAATATCATTGAAAACACAATGTTGAAGCACATGTAGATAAAATACATCATCTCTACAGTTTCTCACGAAATTGATTAAACATTTTAAAGATAAAAGTATCCTGTGGGACACATAGCATATAAAAGCAGATTTTTATATATGTAATTTGTGTATTATTAGGGTAAAAGGATACGAATAACGATATTCCCAAATATATTCCCAAAATTATAAACTTCTGAACTCTTCATAATTGAAATATAATACTTAATGAACACTTAATCAATTTCATAAATCACAAATTGTAGTAAAAAGCACTAATTGCAAGTTCCTGATTGACGACAATTTTTTTCTTCTTTAATTTTGATATTACTTTTAATATTAATTTTAATTTTAATATGTCTATAAAATCCCACCCAGGGTCATATACATATATCAGAAACAGTTTTAGATATGGAAAAATGTTTTAGGTAAAAGTTATAAGACATTAAGGAGGACATGTGATGAAAATATGAACTTGACCTTGAGTAGCCTTTTCAAGGCTAGGTCAATGTGACCGTTGTTTCCTTAAACGGAACCACTTATTTTTATTGCATATTCTTGTAATTTACCTCGAGAACTTTTCAAAACATTATAATAAAATATTTTTTCTTTAAGTACTTTTTGTTATGAGAATTGAAAGTTACAGTATCGCCGGCATTAGCATTACCCAAGGTGTCCAATGGCTAAAAATCTCTTAAATGTTGTTCAGGATCATGACACGGATAACATTTGTCAAAATCAAGACCATTGGTAATTGTTCCTATTTTCATTCTTACGTAAAAATGAATTTTTAGTGCAAAAATGAAAATAAGAAGAACAACCTCCAATAGCCTTGATCTTGACGAATGTTATCTAGGTCACAATCCTGAACAACATTCAAGAGGTTTTTAGCCATCGAACACCTTGGGTAATGGTAATGCTGGCGGTACTGTAACTTTCAATTCTCATATCACAAAAAGTACTTAAAGAAAAAATATTTTATTATAGTGTTTTGAAAAGCTCTCGAAGTAAACTACAAGAATATGCAATAAAAATGTGTAACGATGCGCCCAGCAAAGCATCGTTCGCGACGACCACCAGTCGGATGCCATCGCACCCACCATCGGTGGGTTGCGATGAC
>NW_017257397.1:8868-9083 GCF_001594055.1 Mycetomoellerius zeteki | reverse complement strand
CAACAATCCGTATAAAAGCCGAGGCGCGTTAACAAACGAGGCCTGTTTTTCCGAGTCCCGCTCAAAAACCAGTTCACCAGCTCCTAGTAATCCAGGCAAAACCGAATTGCGAGAAAAAGTGGTCGAGAGATAGTTCTCAGCCATTGTCGAGTGTTCTCGACAGCAATCCGATCAACGCCAATCCGGCACCTAGCAGCATTGCGAGAAAAGATGGT
>NW_017257397.1:6350-8467 GCF_001594055.1 Mycetomoellerius zeteki | reverse complement strand
CCGTTGCATCTTCCCCTTGCCGTTCGAACCTCTTTAAGCCCTGGACCGAAAGTTTCCGACGAGCTACGTCCGTGCTATAAAGTTAGGTTGTTACAAATGAGTGGTTCCGTTTAAGAAAACAACGGTCACATTGACCTAGCCTTGAAAAGGCTACTCAAGGTCAAGTTCATATTTTCATCACATGTCCTCCTTAATGTCTTATAACTTTTACCTAAAACATTTTTCCATATCTAAAACTGTTTCTGATATATATGACCTGGGTGGGATTTTATAGACACTCTGTATAGAGAAAGTATCTTTGTCCCTGTACATCTTTGCGGAAATGAAGATCTTTCTATTTACAAATATGGAACCCAAAGACAAATACATCTCAAACTCGTAACTCATACATAATCTTAATATTTTGGATCGTAACAGTGATGAGTCGAAAGTTACGTGAATTTGCAGAGAATGTTCTCAAATTTGTCATCCCATTTTACCTATAGTAGTTATATAACAAGTGATATGATTTAAATACGAAACGGCGATAGGGTTGACATATAACAATTATGTATTGAGATGAAATGCATATATAACATTTACGCAATGCAAAATTTGTTACTGTGACATCACAAATGGGTGAAATTGTTATTTATTTGTTACTTATTGACATCGACTCAATTTCTTTGATTTGATGAAGTTTTTTGGTTATTTGTTGCCATTAGAATTAAAAAATAATTTATGTAGTTTTACAACTTTTTTTAAATGAAAGAAATATATCTTTTATATGTAACAAAAATTTTCTTAAATAAAAACTATTTTTTATATGTAATAAAAAGATTACGGTTATATCTTAACGAAAAAATAATTTTTTTGTTAATATTTACTTTTGTTTTTCCAGTTCAATTTATTATTTACTGTTTCGTATACCTATATTCTTGTCTTATTAACTACAATTAATTATTGAAAAACGCGTCGCATCGCCGCCAAGATTTGAACCTACGAACCCTAGAACAGTAGCCTAATATACTTACGCTGAGCTAATCGCACGCTTATGATTGCCAACGCTCGAATCATTGCCAACGTTACTTATACCTTATATTGTACCATTCTTATACTAATTTCATGCCTCTGCTGACAGTTTAATATTATTAATATTTGAAGAGATTACATGGAAACAAAATAATACGCTGGTATTTATTCACTTAGGAAATGATAATTGTGCATATATATGAATGAGAAAACCATGAATTAAACACACTGAATGTTCAAAAAACTATATAAAATGAATGTATTTCAGATGATACAAAAATGAACGTGTCTATCTTGTACGCTCTATCACAAGGGAATTAATCTCAAGCCCGGCGACTGCCCAGTGCTGCTAAAAAAATGAAATAAAGTGTCTCCCTCTTACGGCCAATCATACATAGCTCTTGCTTCTCATCTAGAGAGTTCTGATTCAACCATTAAATATACCTATAACAAAAAAGGTGCTAAACATAAAATATGACATAGATAAAAAACAATATCCCAAAATAATGATCTATCCATGTTAAATACTTATTTTTATATTTTTGTATCCATAAAAGAAAAATCTACACGACAACCGTACATATTATTATCTAATTGCATAAAAATAATTAACTGATAGCATAATAGAAGCAAACTATATAGAATCTAACCTATCTTTTGGATAGACTTTATTTGCTAGCGATACTGATTATTTTAATTATTTGTTATATTGACGAATAATGAGAAATAATTTGCAATAGTACTTATTGATCAATCGTTTTCTTTCATCAATTTATTACATTTGTTGTCCCTTAATATGTTTATATAATAAAGTCATTTCTCTCAATGTGCAAAAACAAATATAATGAAATATGTTCAAACACTGAAAAAGTGACGTATAATTTATGAAATTATGTTACATCGTAATGATGTAATTTTTTAGGAAAGTACAATCTCATAATTTTAGTGATATAACTGTTACAGACTACAGTATACATTTCTACAGATGTAACCAAAAAACATGTATATTATTTACATCTTTTTCTATTATGGCTTAGTGATGTAAATGTATTTTGTATTTGTTATGTCTCATTCATAGAATGGTATATGGATGTAACTTAATTACG
>NW_017257397.1:0-6127 GCF_001594055.1 Mycetomoellerius zeteki | reverse complement strand
AGGAATGCCTTACGAGATTACCTTGAATTACCTTCTTTTGCTGCAGCGTTGATAAAAAGACAATCGCCTCTCTCGCTGAAGCGCGCAAATGGGATAGACAATCGCTTTGCGATAAGAATCGATGAATACTTTGTAATTTCTGCTTCTTTCTCTCCCCGTATCTTCTATTATCATAACAAATTTACCTTTTTAAAAAAAGGTAAAAAAAGGTGTGCCCTCTCAGAAAAAACGTTACATAAATTATTATACGCACTTGTATATGTGCTCCTTAAAGGAAAAAAGACTTCCTATTCCAAACCTACTACAAACCTATCTTTTAAACTATGAAAGTATATAATAATTTTTTTCAAAAAATATGTATCGGCTTAGATGAACATATCCAATGTCGATTGGAAAAGATTATACGAAATACGAAAAGGTAGGTCGTGAAACATGCTCTTTGTAATATTTGATATGTTAATAGCTAAGGTCTGTATTACGATGCTTATTGTAAAACCGGATAAATTATATACGGTTTCAATCAGTGTTCCCTGGCGGTATATCATGTGGATGATATAGATTATAATTTGTAATATTCTTATATGCGTAAAAATTGCAATTGAATATTCCTCTTACACTTGGAGATAAGATGACAGTAAATACAAAACACAATTTTTCCTGCTTGAAACTGGCATTAAAATGATTTTATGAATTAAAATTTTAGATGCTTTATATAATCGAAATATTTTAAGTTAATGAAATGCTGTTTAAACGAATAAAAGTATGTCCAACTTATTTCCTAATTATTCTCTTTCATATTTCCTCAATTTATGTTTTATCATACGTTTTTTTAGCTTTATATGTTTTTATAGCTTAAACCCTTCATTATGGACTATAAATAAATAAAGTATGCAAGTTTATATCGCATTATTTAATTGTTTGTAACACCTTCTCCCATAGGAGGTGGCATCTTATCCACACATATAGGGGGAAGATGCCACTTCTGCAAAGTATGATATATCAATTTTTCCAATAATACGGAATATTAAATGTTAAATTTATAAATTTGTGTAAATAAAGAAAGGTCTCTAGAATATTAATAATATTTTTTCATAACTTAATTCAGTAACATTAAAGTTATTAAAAAATAAAGGCTTAAATGTGGCGTCTTGCCCCCCCCCCCCTCCAATTACCTTAATATTTGAATATAAAATAATAAATTACAAATATATATACACTGCCGTCGAAAAGTTTCCGGACATGGAACTTAAAATTGCATAATATTCAGGTCACCGTACTTCGATAAAAAAATCATTGCAGACAAAAAAATAAAAAACATGCTAAAGTATCAGTTTCAAGCTTTAAAATGCTGTTTTATTTTTTTGTCTGCAATGATTTTTTTATCGAATTACGGTGACCTGAATATTATGCAAATTTAATTAAAATATACTACCTTGATCAAAAAGTTCCCGGAATTACCACCAAGTGATGTTCTGAGTCAGCTGATTTGAGTTCTGTTTTTTTGGTTAGGTTGCCACTTCTATCATTGACATTTCCACCAAATTTTATCGCCACAGCTTGACATTTGTAAAAGTTACGCCGTCTTGAGTACATCTACCTCTGCACGTGTTTTCGATTTTTTACAGTTTTAAAAATGGAGTTGAATTTGCAACAACGAGTTTGTATTAAATTTTTTGACCAAGAAGAACGAAACGAATACCATCTAACAGCCATCGAATTCACTCGATATGACTCCTTACGATTTTTTTCTGTTCGATCGAGTCAAAAAACCACTACTAAGAGGTAATGGAAAAATCGAAGACGGCTCTGAAGGCTATACCGACAATAGAGTTCCAGAAATGTTTCGAGAGCTGGATCAAGCGCTGGCATAAGTGAGTTGCAGTCGACGGGGAGTACTTTGAAGGGGACAATATCACTTTTGATGAATAAACCTGTATTTTGAATTTTCTGAATGAATTCCGAGAACTTTTTGATCAAGATAGTACTTGCCCGCAGGAACAAGGTATTTTGTATACTCCTGCGGAGCTGAGTGGAGGTCTTTGATCTTTAGGATTTCTTAAGATTTGTCCTATCTTTTTGTCCTATTTGGTTTGAAGATAGTTCGAATGTTGTGTTTGTTTAATATCCTGCCGATCCGATCTGTTGTTCTTTTAACAAATGGAAGTATGGATAGTATCCTTTCGTCTGGTTGTGTGTCAGGGACCGTTGTCTTGTTTGCATGTTTATTGATTATTTTGGTTATGTCTTTTTTGTCGTGTCCGTTTTTCTGTAAGGCTAGTTTCAGGTGGTTGAGTTCTGTCTGTAGATGTTCTTTGTCAGAAGTGAAAGCTCTATGTACAAGTGAGTTGATTGCTGACTGTTTTTGTGCTGGGTGGTGGTGCGACTCGGCATGTCGGTACCTGTCTGTGTGTGTTGGTTTTCTGTATACTTGATGGCCTAAGGTACCGTCAGCTTTCTTAGAGACAAGAATATCTAACAAGGGGATTTTTCCGTTTTCCTCTATATCCATAGTGAAGTGGATATTTGGATGTTGTTTGTTGAGGAAAATAAGGAATTTATGGAGTTCTGTTCTGCCGTGTCTTCGTATCACGAATGTGTCGTCTACATAGAATCGAACTTCTGGCTTTTTGGGCGTTTTCCTGAGGGCCTCTTTCTCGAAGTGCTCCATGAAGATGTTGGCGATTACAGGGGAGATAAGAGAGCCCATTGCCGCTCCTGAAATTTGTTTATAAAATTGGTTGTTATAGGAGAAGTAAGTGGTTGTTAAGCAGTGCTCTATTAGCGGGATGAGGTCGGAGGGGACTTTGTGTGAGGCATTTATTACGTTTAGTGTGTCTTTGATTGGGACTTGTGTGAAAAGGGATTCTACGTCGAAACTTACAAGCAAGTCTGTGGGACGTAGTCAGATATTTTGGATCTTGTTCATGAAGTCCGTTGAGTGAGTGATGTGTGATTCAATTTTTCCAGTGAGGGCTTGTAGTGTGCTAGGAAGCGGGATAGGTTGTACGTCGAGGAGTGTACACAAGTAGAGGAGCTGACACACAACCAGACGAAAGGATACTATCCATACTTCCATTTGTTAAAGGAACAATAGACAATACCGAATCGGCAGGATATTAAACAAACACAACATCCGAACTATCTTCAAACCAGATAGGACAAAAAGATAGGACAAATCTTAAGAAATCCTAAAGATCAAAGACCTCCACTTAGCTCCGCAGGAGTATACAAAATACCTTGTTCCTGCGGGCAAATATACATTGGAGAAACCGGGAGAATGGTCAACCTACGGATAAAAGAACACCAACGTGATGTCAGGCTAAAACACGCCACGCAGTCGGCATTATCAGAACACAATATCGAAACAGGACATCAAATACAGTTCGATAAAACAACCACAATAGCCAACATTACATCATACTTTCCAAGAAAGTATAGAGAAGTCATAGAGATACAAAAACACCCTAACAATCAAAATAGAGATAATGGCTACAACATAAATAAAATATGGAAGACCATTCTCCCGGCTACTGAAGACCGGTCGACTTCCTCTCCCCCTCTACCCACAATTTTCTTCTCCCCTCCTCTCCCCATCCCAACAAGCAGCGTAATATAAAGGAAACGACCCGAGGGAACAGCTTAGTATCAGGCTGCTCCTCGCCCTGATGAAGTGGACTGTAAGGTTCATGAAACGTTGGCATTCCAAGAATGGATCTGGACACGGAGAAAACCCGCGAAATGCAAGGTTGTCACTAATTATAAGTATTGCTAGAGATCCTATAATCAGAGTTTGGCGAATGTGGACCAAAAATGGATAGAGAGAGATAACAGATATTCCTTTCTCGTATGAACGCATGAGCAAAAAGTGTTAGAATACGTGACGACAATACCAGAAGAAACCAATCAAGTTGATCAATTGGCCGAATTGTGTAATTGTCATTTGTTAATTTTCTTTTTGTCCGAAACTTCTGAACGATTTCTAACCTCTTCGACACAGGTTTTACTCATCTGCTTGTAGCTATCTATCTCTTTCTATTCTTTGCAATCGTTTTCCGACAATGTACGTAGCTATCCGAAGAATATCGAGTGGACCAAGGTAGAGAGAACCAATCAGAAGTTGTGACCGTTTTCGCCAAACTCTGATTACCTATAGGATCTCCAAGTATCGCGAATGCCATCTGCCGTTTAAAATATGAAACGGACAACATTTCCGAGGGTAATAATGATGTCGTATCTTAAAAATTTGACATTTCGGACATTGCAGTGATATCTCTGTTTGTAGGGTACGTAAACAATAAACTTTAATTTTATAATTTAAACCCGAGTTGTCTATTGAGACTACTCAGAATCGATCAACTTCTGAGTATTTTCAATGATCCAATAATGTCGGGTGCTCGCCGACTCGAGTAAAAACACGGGGCGGTCTCGCGCTAGCTACACTTGACGCGAGACACTACCGTGTCTCTTGATCTTGCACTCTTCGCGATTGTACATACACGCTACCAATCTGTCTCGTATTAAAGAACATATTATGACACACAATCGCCTTCCATGAATCGTGCGTCAAGTAACTACAATTTTCCACAATAATGCAGTTATAATTATCAGAACTTTGCAAAGAATCTAATTCCGTCGCAGCCTCAATAATTTTAATCTCGCAGTTCCACTTTCGTGCAGCGTGCGATGCGTTCATCAGCAAACTTAATGTCATCATCAAGACCAAAGATGGTATCATCGAACAATAAGTTTTGTTTAGTGAAATAAAATCATTTTTCAATTTTTTCCTGAAAATTTTAAATAAAAATATCAACAATAATCAACAGAGTTGTAGCGTTTTTTCTTAGTAACAGTTAATCCCTCGCACCCTGTATTTTTACATCAAACTCTTTCAGAAAATTGTTGAATAACACTAGTTTACCAAAAAATGTTTTTCTAGACATATAAAGATATTTTAAGACAAATTAAATTTTAAACACAATATATTACATGTGTGACAAGGTTTTAACAACAATGTCCATATTTTAATTCAACAAGATAACAAATACTCCAGAGAGCTTCACTTTAATGATCTTTCCAATTACCAACGAATTCGGTATTGCGAATTAAAGGAAGTTTGGAAAAGTGTTATTTCTTCACAATATCCTTAGAGAAAGATCAATTGCAATTTGGATGAAGAATCCACAAACGAAGAAAGCAAATGTTACCTCTGGGACAATTCGTGTATCTCTCAAACGTCTGCCAGATTGAGCGCAGCACCTCATGATTTCTGGAAACCCGAATGGATTTCACGCGCGAAGCGCTGCGTATTTACCCTCTCGCAATCAAGGAAAAAAAGGGAGAAGAATTCGTATTTTTTTCTTTCCAATCTTTTCAAGCTATTGTTTCTGTGCTATCTTTTGTGTGTTCGATAATAATGGCCCCGGCGTGGGATCAACGCCCACGCCAACCGGTCGCTCGTCCGTGGAAACAGTAAACAGCGACGAGCGGCAGATTTCGTTTCTTCCTTCCCCCATTTACTCTCAGTGAAATTTATTTACCTCATAAATCGACCGCTGGTACGTTGAATTCTATTTCTTTCTATGAAAAAAAACGACGAAAAAAAGACAGGGAGAAAAGAGAAAGAAATTCGGACCGAGACGCTTCTCTCTTTCGTTATGCGGCTCGCCCTGTTACGTATACTCTGGCTGCGTTCGGGGAGACGCTATTGGAGCTATTTGTGTCATTCTATCTTTATTGTCCACTAAACGTGAAACAAGGATAGCATGACACTGATAGCGCTCTCCCCGAACCCAGCCTAGGATACGTATTTCGATCCTATCGAAATACATAGTGTGCACGATGAATACAAAAATTTGTTAAATAAATTAAAATAAAGAACTCTTATTAACTAATAATAACATAAAAAAAATAGAAGGGCATATAACCCAATAAACACTCGATAGTGTAAATATGGTGTAATATACGTATCAATAGTGTAGCATTGATATAGATAATAATAGTAAACGATTATTATATCGTATAACAGTATAAGTTAAATATATTGTAATAAATACACGTTATTTAAACGTTTTCAATATACCTTATTTATATATTCACTTAAGGATATAAATATGATATAAATAAGGTA
>NW_017257396.1:2721-14293 GCF_001594055.1 Mycetomoellerius zeteki | reverse complement strand
ATTAAAGAGCCTATTATATATTAAAATTAATTTTTTTCTGTAAAAATTAGCAAAGACTTCTTGTAACTGTAATTTGGAACGTTTTTTTTTAAATGCTTTTTCTCAAGATATTCGAATATCTCAATTTAAATGTTTCACCTTGTATATAATAAAATTATATCGTCAAAATATATATAATAAAACGAAGATTTAGATAGATAAAGAAGAAAGTGATAAGACTTTGATATCAAAAATAAAATTAACAAAAATATCAGTTAATAAGAGTATGGCGCGGTACTTTGTGTGTATATAAGTATTTAATTATAATTTATATACGTGCACAAAGTACCGTACCATATTCTTATTAGACGATCTTTTTGCTAATTGTGTTTTTAGATAAATATTAGTTAAATATGAGTAATATTTTAATAATAATGTTAGAAAGAAATTAATATATTTTTTTATTTTTTTTTTAATTAAACTTAGATTTCCGTGGAATCTATTCAGTTATGTGAAATATTCAACCCTAAATTAAATATACGTACAACAGTAGGTATAACAAGTTAAAGCTGGAATAAATGAATTTTTAATATAAACAATTTCTAATTATAATATTTATAGGCAAAACATCCACACCTTTTGGACACCATAGATAAAGAAAAAATTAAGTTGTCAAAGAAACGTCCAAATGAAGATTCCGTAAATAATTTTCCAAATAAATATACATTGGAAAGATGGGGTGCTGGGAGTTCAATGGCTACTCAAAAAGGACTGGATAAAGCAATACTACAGTTTATTGTTGAAAATATTCAACCTCTGTCCATTGTAGATAGTCCATCATTTATCAATTTGATTAGAATTGGACTTCCTTCACATGTTAATATAATGTGCAGAAAGACATTAAAAGAAAGACTTTGTCAAATGTATCATAGAATGAAGAATGCCCTGGAAAAAAAGTTGGCAGAAATAGAAATAGTTGCGACAACGGCAGATTTGTGGAGCAAAGGAAAAAGATATAATATGTATAACTTATATTAATAAACTCTATTGAGAGAAATGGCCAAAAACGAACTAACAAATGTCGCAAAGATAAAAATTAATAGTCACACAATTTAATCTTTTATTATGTTCAAGTTAATTTATATTTTGTAAATCATATACGACTGATGAAGACTTTGTGAAGTCGAAAGTAGTTTCGTTTAAATTTTTAATGTATCTAATATATTAAATTTAATTAATATTATTTTAACATCCATTATATTGTTAGCTTGTGTTTGGCCGTTTCTCTCGAGAGTTTATATTATAATTTCAATAACGAGCATTATTATTTAACTTTATATTAGTAAGAGTTATATAATTTTAATAAATTCTTTGCAGTGTTTTAAGATGTTGGCTAGTATAATAGATTATATTCCGATATTTACTACAAGTATTTAAAATTTATAGTGTATGTGACATACGTTATAGATTTTTAGTACTGGTGGTGAATGTCAAAACGTAGCCATTATTAAAATTATCGCTCAATGTAATAGTTTGTGATATTACTTTTAGTCGTAGATTGCGTTTCAAGTCCAACAAAGTGAATCGCCGCAGTTTATTAGAACTGAAAAAATGTAGTAATATTTACCTAGAAAATATTATTAAAATTTTTTAAGTAAATTGTAATACATTATATAGTATATATACATTATTGTGTGTTTATTATTTTGTTAAAATTTATATTTGTAGAAGTTACTTAGGAATTACTGTACACTGGATTAATCCTGAAACTTTAGAGAGAGAATCGGCTGCACTAGCTTGTCGCAGAATAAAAGGCAAACATACATACGACGTTTTAGCTCAGGCAATTAGTTCAGTCTTTCTCGAATACCATATCCAAAATAAAGTATGTGGTACAACAACCGACAACGGATCAAATTTTGTTAAAGCCTTCCAGTAAGTTTATGGTTATATATTTTATATACTCTTTAAAAAATTTTTTTAATTGATATATCTATATAATTAATATAAATAAAATGTAATTAAATACTACAGATGTAATTAAATAAAGTACGAGATAATTAACATAAGAGTTTAATGTAATTTAAAAAATAAAAATTATAGAAGTTTCCAGAAGGATGAAGATGAAGAATCTATTAATACAGAATTTCATAGTCTAAGTGATCTTTTAATTATTGATGATGTGGAAAATATAGATCCAGAAAGTTCATTTATTCTTCCACCACATCATAGATATGCAAGTCATACATTGAATCTTATAGCAGTGAAAGATTGTGATAAAGCTTTAGACAGTGATGCTGTATACAAGAAGAAATATAGAATGACATTCGCTAAACTAATAAAACTTTGGAATAAGCAAAATCAGTCAACACAAACAGCTGATAAAATAAAGGAAATTTGTAGTGTCTACTTAAAAACTCCTGTAATTACTAGGTAAGAAGATTTTTTATTGCAGAAGATAGTGGATGTATTCCGAATCGGATTAGCTTAGCTTATTTTTTCTCTTAGATGTTGGCAGTTCCGTAACTAAAAACCGGGAAGTGTTTTTAGTTACGAACCTATCGGCCGTCAAACTCAGCTACTGGCTTCTATTAGTTATGAGAGCCGACGGATTTGGAACACTTCTCGGTTTAGTTACGGAAATGCCAACATCTAGGAGAAAAAATAAGCTAAGCTAACCCGGTTTGGAATACACCCAATAAATAAAAGATCGATTTAGTTTTAAGACTGGTGATTGGTGTAATGCTTTTATCAGTGTGTGGATTGGATAATAAAGGCCTTTTTCATCAGCTCTGATTACAATTTTGAAATAAAAATTGGTTATGAATATTGGCCTTAGATTGAATAAATTTTATATATACTTATTTACTTATTTTATTATATCATCATTATATTACTTTATTATATCATCAAATATTAATCATTGGTTGAACCATTAATTTCTACTTCGCGTTTTTATATTTATCATTACTATATATCTCACTATTATATTTTGTCTCAAAATAATAAAAACAGTTATTTAAATTTTTATCTCATTTTCTAATCTTTATTTTAATACAGATGGAACTCTACTTTTGATTCAGTACTGCAACTAGTAAAACTTTTGAAAAATGATTCCGAAAAAATTAATCAGTGTCTGGATTATTGCAATTTGCAAAGACTAACAGAAAATGAAATTAAATTCCTAGAAGAATATTGTCAGGTGCATCTAGATAGTAATATACTAATATATAAAGTGGAATGTATCTCACTTTTTTATTTCGATTAGATTATGGAACCTTTGGCCCGAGCCTTGGATATAATACAGGGGGAAACAGGGATGTATATGGGATTTTTACTACCAGGTCTGAAAACTTTACAAGAAAAAATGGAAAAATTCAACAAAAACGGATTTACCCATTGTCAGGCGCTTATTACGGCTATTCAAGAAGGTTTAAATAAAAGGTACTTTGTTAATTTCATTGTGCTCTATTATTTTTAAATAACAGTTTTACTATAATATATATAGTTTAGAAAATGTCTCATTCTATATTTTTTCTTATACATCTTATACATACTTTCTCAGAATCTTTCATCGCGATAAGATTCAATGTATGTCTCATTATCAGACATTTATAATGTGGTAGAAGAGTAAACAAATTTTCTGCATCTATATTTTCTACATCTCCCATAATTAAAAGATTGCTTAAATTGTAAAATTTTCAAAAACATAAAATTACTTAATTTATGGTTGTATATTAATTGCTCACATCACTAATTGGCTAATATAATTACAGTGATGAAATAGTGAAAAATTACTAGGAACCAACTGATGTGAATGGTGTGTGCAATTAAGTTGTTTGCAAGTACGCCGTTCCAATTAATTTATATTTAATTTATTTTAGATTCTCGACATT
Source organism: Mycetomoellerius zeteki (assembly GCF_001594055.1). Lineage (NCBI taxonomy): Eukaryota > Metazoa > Arthropoda > Insecta > Hymenoptera > Formicidae > Mycetomoellerius > Mycetomoellerius zeteki. Next base: position 10,418 of record NW_017257396.1, on the reverse strand, counting down.
ATTTGAGGATAAGAACTTAATCATCGCAAGTTCTTTGCATCCGAAATTCAAGTTAAACTGGATAGACGGAGAAAAAAAGAAGCAAGCTAAAACTTATTTAGAAGAATTATTCGGTATTAAATCTACTGAAAGTTCCCCAGTTAGTGAAAAATCCATCGATCATGACGATTTTTTTCATTTTAACCAACGAACAAAAGAAACCGAATCTTTACAAGAAGAATTATACCGTTTTCTAAAGTTCAATAGTTCCAATGTTGACATGTTAAATGATTATCACAGAATAAAAAAATTCTTCATTAAATATAACACGGCACTCCCAAGTAGTGCTCCTGTCGAACGAATGTTCAGTATTGGTGGTTCCATAGTAACGCCACAGAGAGGGAATTTACACGATGATACAATCGAATACCAAATTCTGTTAAAAATTAATAAGAATTTTTATTAACATTTTGGATTAGCTGGAATTTATTTCCAACTTTTAGCCGAATATAAAAAGAATTTTTTTTTACAAAAAACATTGTATATGTGTGCTATTTCATATTTGTTTACATTACTTTAATGAAAAACGTCTTTTGCCATTTTCTTATCTTTTTGAATAAAATTGTATAACATGTAAATGTAAACCAGACTTTTTCTTTTGATTGTCCTAGGCTGCATTACTCTGATGACCCTGTGTATCATCCTTGGTTAATATTAGGTGAAAAATAAGAATAAAACGATACACGAAGGCAGTCTGATAACGTTTCTGAATGCAGCCCTAATAATATCGAAATGCTTAGTGAAAATTCCGATGAAAAAAGTAACTTAAAAGTAACTTAAAGTTACTTTTGTAACTTTTGTAACTGTAACGAATTACTTTTCAGAGTCAATAACTTGTAACGGTAATTAATTACTTTTATAAAGTAACTTTCCCATCCCTGAATAAATCTCAGCAGCACATCGCATTGTATATCGCTCTGACTATCTTCTTTTCGACACCTTCCGATTCCTCGTGATCGTTCGTGTACAATTCCGACCGTCACCAGCGGACCTGGTTTCCGGTACTTTCTCCTCGCAATCCTCACAACAATAATAAAATATAATAAAAAATAAATGGAACGTAACAATGAAAATAATCATCTTTCTAAATCAGTTTTAAGATAATTATTAATTATAAAAAGGAAATTCCTTAGGACTTGCTTTATTCTTAAACATTATAATTATCTTTAATCCTATTTATAATTAACTCTTTAATCTTTGGAAATATCTACCAATATGAATGCAATTTTAACTTCTAAAAAGATAGCATCATAAGTATATTGCTTATAAAAAATACTTATATCCATTTCAAAAAATTTATTCATTTGTCGTTTTCCATAGCTAGCAAATTGAATTAAATAATATTAAAATGTATTACAAAGTAATTCGAAACAATGTGTACTGATAAACTTTGCATCGAATTGTTATGAAAATGGCTCATACACATATTGTTACAAATTAATGTAGTTAAACAAACGTGTGTCATATTCCTGGTCGTATTCTGAGACGATTTCTCCTTTGGCAAAAATTTGTTTACTAATTCCAATTATTTAATCCCTTCTTATCTACTTCCTATAATATATCTTTCAAGCATATACTTGTAAACGTGAAACGCGTTTTAAAGTAATAAATTAAAAATTGGGGTAATAGATTAAAAACCCCAGCTTTCTCTTATATATATATATATATATAAAGTTAGCAGGATCAAATCAGTAGAATCAAATCGGACCTACTGGAATTTTTAGTACAAATTCGTACGTCCAATAAAAATTTTGTACCCTGTGCTATTTTGAAAAAAAAGATGTAGCGCTGTTAGCTTAGCACTAAGCTGGCAGGGCCAATACAAAATAAAAGAAAAAAATATCAGAAATCAATAGTATCGAATTTGTACTAATTTGAACTACCAAAAAAAATTCTATAATATGTATCATTTTCAAAAAAAACAGTGCTGATAGTTTAATATTTAAGCTGACAGAACCATACAAAAACAACATAAGGACCAAAATGAACAAAACTGAATTTGTACTAATTTGTATCATTGAAAGTAAGTAAATACTTTATATTTTTTCCCCTTACAAAATAATTGTAATTATTTTATAACATTTATAATACAAATTGTATTTGATACATAAAATGTACCATTATTTTTAATCTCCCAGCCATCATTAGATCACCTTTCTGAAACTCGACACTTGACTTAAAAAAATGCTTGACTTAACTTAATGCTCATTAAACAAATATTTTTATTAAAATCGAGTGCTACAAATTCATAAACGTTTTGTTATTGAGATCACTAAAAAATAGATTGTAAGTATATATATTAACAAAGTCATTGTAAGGATAAAAAAATATTAACTTAATTTCAATGGTACAAATTAATACAAATTTATTTTTGCCCTTGGGTTGTTTTTTTTATGGTACTGCCAGCTTAAACATTAAACTAGCAACGACACGTTTCCTTAGAAACGATACATAATTTAGAACTTTTTTCGTAGTACAAATTAGTACAAATTTGATCATATTGATTTCTGATATTCTTATTCTTTTTTTCTTTTAATTTCAATTAGTCCTGCCAGTTTAATGTTAAGCTAGCAGGGCAACGGTTTTTTTTTCAGAACAGCACAGAAAACAAAATTTTATTGAGAGTACAAATTAGTATAAAATGAGTACCAATAGGTCCAAAAAGGTTTAATAGGTCCGATTTGATTTTGCTGATTTGATCCTGCTAGCTTTATAGAGATAAAAAAACCTCGAGTATTTAATGTTGGATCTTATTCGGCACAGAAATATTAATTAAAAAATGTAGTTGTATTTATAATTTCGCGGTCATACTGTTATATATAAAAAAGGTATGTATTATATATTAACAAATTTATATTCAACAATTATATACAACAGTTCTGTCGAGAGTTCTGGGTAGCCCCCGCAGAGTTCTGTCGAAAATCCTAATGACGAAAATCCGTAAAGTTTGAACTGAAGAAGTTACGAGCGATTATAGTTCCATTTTCGAAATTAGATGAGCAAAAAATTTTTTGAAGAGTTTTGACAGTTCTATCGAGAGTTCTGGGTAGCCCCCGCAGAGTTCTATAAAATATCTTAATGAGAAATTTGTGTAAAAATGATACTGTCAAAGTTATGGCTGTTTTTTAAGTGTCAATTTCGGGTTTTTCAATGACGTTTTTTTTACTTTCTCGGACAGAACTATTTCTTAAACCTATCAGGAACTCTGGAACTATTGAAAATCTATCTAGAACTCTAATAAAAATTATTTTTTTCGGAAATGGGGAGCTGCGTGAAGTTAGCCCCCCATTTTTTAAATCGCGTTTTTATGGCTTTAATGGCCGGAACTATTTCTTAAATCTATCAGGAACTCTGGAACTATTGCAAATCTATTCAGAACTCTCAAAAAAAATTATTTTTTTAAATAATGGGTGGCTAGCTTCACAGGGTTAGTTTTACACAAATTTCTCATTAAGATATTTTATAGAACTCTGCGGGGGCTACCCAGAACTCTCGACAGAACTGTCAGAAGTCTTCAAAAAATTTTTTGCTCGTCTAATTTCGAAAATGGACACCTATAATCGCTCGTAACTTTTTCAGTTCAAACTTTACGGATTTTCGTCATTAGGATTTTCGACAGAACTCTGCGGGGGCTACCCAGAACTCTCGACAGAACTGTTGTATCATCTACATCCCTCACACTTATCATTATCCAGTTTCAGTTTTTTCGACGACGCGCTAACGAACTCCGAATCGCACTCAAATGAATGACGGTTAGGCGGGCGTCTATTTCCGATCTTGCTTCGTCTATGCGCTGTACTTCGATTTTTACTGCCTTTATGGCCTGCATACAACTTATCATTCATATTTCACTACTTTTCACTGATAAATAGAGTCAAAATAATAGCACAAACACGGAACTACAACTCGAACTGCAGCGTACAGCTGATTGACGAAACACGTGCTCTCACAGTGGTAAAGACGTAGTATTCAGTCTATAATAATGGTTTTATAGTATGTAATGACATCTATGACTCAATTTTGAAGTATATTCTCGACGATCGATAAGTTAGAGGCGTTTTTATGTGCGCGAGATTAAAAAATGCAGCGTCGACGATACAATCGAAATTTGCTATTTTTACGCTTCGGAGTTGTTCCAGAAAAATTAATTTTAAGAATATTTCTAAGTTGTGTTTACACAAGGACGTTATTGATTATGAATCTAGGGATGTTTTAGCGTATTTTAAGCCAATAAAAAAAAATGGAAAAAAAAATTTCAAACAGATATAACCCTTTAAATCCCGGTATGTCCGAAACTAAATATCTATTGTGCTTTAAAACTTTAGTGATTTGATACGGACCTTTATATTTTATACGGCGGATCTAACTTTGAACTTTGTCCTGGTTTCGATTGCAAGTTTTATACCGTGTAGGCGAGACATGTTTGCTGTCGTAATAAATTTTGTTATAATCACGAATTCTCTGAGTGGTGGCATCTTCAGATGCGACATCGAAATCTGACTGCCTTTCTTTAACTAAATCTTTATCAATTGAAAGCAAATCATCGATGAGATCTATAAGTATTCTGTCGGCGTGTTTACGACGATCCGAGAAGTAACTTGGAAGGCGTGTTTTTAATGCTTGAATGAAAAGAATTATTTAATACATATTGGACTTTATTTAAACAAGTCTTTCAATCTGCTGGGACATTTAACAATTTTTTTAGTGAGGATTTAATGAATCTGTTGACTCTTTCGACCAAGCCATTCGCCCAAGGTGACGCTACTGCGACGAGTCGATGTTTAATCGACTGATCCTTAACAAATGATTGAAATTCGGCGGAGGTGAAAGCAGTGCCTCTGTCTGTGACAATTTCATATGGTGACCAGAATATATCGAAAAGACGTTTCAAATGAAGATTGACTTCTTTTGTATTTGTGGACTTAGTAGGGAAGAGCCACGTAAAACGCGTGAACGAATCCACAATTACCAAGATATGACGATAACCGTCGTCTGTTGTCTGAAATGGACCGAAATGATTTATATGAATTAATTTAAATGGATCTTTTGATAGAGGTTCTAACTGCAGATCACCTTCGCGCGTATGCGAAGAGGAATTGGTCATTAGACACGTTAAACAATTGTCGATGTGGTTCGTGACTTTTCGTCTCATAGAAGGAAACCAATATGTATTTAAAATGCCTTGTATGGTCTTGTCTATGCCACAATGAGCCATGTCGTCATGGTATACTCGAATGACATTGGTCGTCATCGATTCCGGGACGACAAATCGCGAACGATCTTTATTCTTGTGATATACGAGACCGTTTACTAATTGGAACCTGTCGTTTTCTTTAAACTCTAATTCGTGAGCGATTGTTTTAATATGCGCGTCTCGCTGCTGTCTCAACTAGAGCTCATTTTCGAGGGGGAGAGCATCTATATAATTCACAGCGCGACTTAGTGCGTCAACATGCGTCATGCGTTCGTCGGTCCTATGTTTCATATTAAAAGTATAATTCTGCAGAGCTAATGTCCATCTGGCTATTTTCGAATTGAGATTTGCTTTATTGACTGCGAACACGAGCGCATTACAATCAGTAATTACTGTAAAGTTTAGTTCATATAAATATATGTGAAAACGTTCGATAGATCTAACTATTGCGAACATTTCCAGTTCAAAGCTGTGATAATTGCGTTCTGCTTGATTCGTAGCTTGACTAAAATAAGCTATCGGTTTCCAATCCCCGTTGGATTGTTTCTGCAATAATGTACCGCCTAATCCATGAGCACTTGCATTCGTGTGTAATTGCGTTTCTGCTTTCGGATTATAAAGACTTAATATCGGATACGAGATTAACTCTTTTTTCAGTTTATTAAACGAATCTATACGAAGTTCATTAAAATCAAGTTTCTGATTTGTTCAACAATTCCCAAAGAGGCTTAGTTTTAATCGAAAAATCTTTGACAAATTTTCTAAAATAATTAGTTAAACCCAAAAATCTTTCTAACTCTAAAACGTTACGCGGATACGGAAACTGACGAATTGCTTCTGTATGACGAGAACTAATTGTAATCTGGAGACACGGTAGTGTCTCGGCGCTAAGCTATGGCGCGAGCCACGGACGTGGCTCCTTTACGCGAACTGGAAAGTTGCGCCAGATCGAGGTTATCGGAAAGTCAATAAGGGCTGAACCGATCAACTTCTAAGTGTGCTCAATCGATTGCAACCGCTCGAAATATATAATAAAAGTGTTTTTATTTTTTTTCTACGTACCCTATAAGCGGAGATATCGCAACGCAAAGTTCCGAAGTGTCACCTTTTCAGATATAAATTTTTATTAAGATACGTCGTCATCGTCGACCGCATTCCACACATTCCTTTCGTGTCCTTCTGACATTCCTTACACAAGGAGCGCTAGTTTTTCGCGTCCTTCACTTTCTTTAATACACAAGGAGCGCTAGTGATACATAATAATCGGCGAGCGCTGCGATCTTGAGACACGACAGTGTCGCGGCACTAAGTATGGCGTGAGTCTGTACTACGATAGCGACACGGTCGCTTTTTCACAACAGGATCGGTAAAGTTATAATAATAAAACACTTGGTAATTGCTAATAAAAATTAGGAAATATAATGAAAAAACGATTTATTCGATTTAACAAAAGGAAATTAAATATAAATGAAATTATTCGCTGGTTGTTTAGACTAAACTCAGTAAATGTTCATTACGCGAATTATTTTACATCAGCATATTATATTCAGACTCATACAACTCATATTATTAAACATGTGTGCTCGTTATCGATTTACTTTCAACGATTATTTCCGTCAACAATTATTCTGTTCAAACCGCGCTTGTTACCGGTACCGACACTGTCAGAATTCATGATAGTGTTCTACCGATCAGCTGTTTACTTCGTGTCACACGATGTACTCATTCACAACCTTTCCTTTGTTCTCGCGAAGCGAAGGATATCTCTCGATACGTGTGTGTATCTATCGCTTAACGATCAAGTTCAGTTGACTTCAAATAAAGCTCAGCAGCACATCTCATTGTACATCGCTCTAATTCTTTATTCTTTTCTACACCTTCTGACTCCTCGTGATTGTTCGCGTATAATTCCGACATCACCAGCGGACCTGGTTTCCGGTACCACTTTCCTTTCGCAATACTCACAACACTGGTATTGGTTAATAACTTACATTAGTTAGGAAATAATAATGAAAAAATTTAATAAAAAAAGATTGAACGAAAATAGAATTATACACTGGTTTGTTAACTATTAATTAACATTTACAAGTGTGTAATTTTGTTTTCATCCGATCTCCTTTTGTTAAATATTGAATTATTGAGTTATAAACAAAACAAATGGAGATCGAGATCGAATAAATCGTCATCATCTTTTGGCTTAGTTAACAAATATAGCGTATAATTACATTTCCGTTTGATCTCCTTTTGTTAAATAATAAGTTATAAACAAATGGATATCAAGATCGAATAAATCGCTTTCTTTATCATTTCCTAACTTAGAGCCTTTGTCACCAAGCTCATTTAACTTAATTGGGCCAATTAATCCATCGGAATTGACCAATCTGTCAATTCATCAAACAAAATGACAAATGCGATTGGTCAGTTCCGATGGACTAGTTAGATCAACTGAGCTTGGTGACAGTGG
>NW_017257396.1:0-1467 GCF_001594055.1 Mycetomoellerius zeteki | reverse complement strand
GTAATTCACCTAACAAAGCTCGTGAGCAGGTAGAGCAGACTAAACTGCTTTGAAATCGAAAAGTCCTCTATTTTCGAAATAGTTAACAAGATATTACTAAAAATTACCGAATATTGGTCTCCAATAATTTTTTTTTCATTCTATCAAATTTAATTTTTAATACCGTATTTTCTCATAATATGAAAAATCTAAAAAAATACTTAAGAGTTTTACGAAAAGAAAATAAACAATTTTTGTCTCTTGCTGTTTTTCTGTGATTAATAATATCTTGTTAATTGCGAAAATTACGAAAATTGCGAAAAATTTCCATTGTCATATTCAAATAGTTACTTTTTCGCTTATTGTAATTTTTACAGTCAAGAGTTTTAAAAAGCGACTCTGCACGTCCGAAATCATTTCCACAAAAAAGAAAGAGAGGTAACAGAGCAGGTGCACATGTTCAAGAGGAACGCTTCATGCGTTTTCTCTATAAAACGTCGTCAGCTCATTACAATTGGGGAACTAAACGCAGAGTAAGTCTTATATGTTTGCTGTAAAAAATACATCGTTTTGATATATCTTGACATTTTTATATCACAATTATAAAACGATGGGGGTGGCGGTGGGATTTTTTAAATTATTAAGACGATGGGGGTGGTAGTGGGATTTTTTAATTAATTCTAATGATTTAGTTTATTTTAACCACATTTTATGTATAACTCGTACAAAAGATTTGATATCAACAATTGATGCTAAGTTAAATTCTATTATAAAACGATGGGGGTGGCGGTAGGATTTTTTAAATTATTATTCCGCAACATTTTATGTATTATTCGTACAAACATTTGATGTCAACAATTGATGCTAAGTTAAATTCTATCGAGTTAAATTTTATCACAAACGCCAATTATTTAATCGGCCGTGAAACTGACTAATCACGTTTGCTGTTTAGTAAAATTTATACAAACTTACCTTTTTAAAAAAAGGTAAAAAAAGCGCTAAGCATGCGTGCTTCTCGTGTAGAATCATCATTTGGGCCAGTTTCACCAACGCCAATTACTTAATCAGCCGTGGGACTGATGACTAATCGCTTTTGCTGTTTAGTAGAATTGATTACAAAGTAAAACTCAAATGGTACTTCCATAATTAATTGCGTTTGCTGTTTGATGAAATTCTTTGTATATGATACATTCCAACCCAAGTTACAATGGCTTTATTCCCCTTCAAAAATTATTACATGAAAATCATTATATCATAATTTACTAAATTAGTCATTATATTAATCATTATATTAATCATTATATCATTATATAATATCATTATGTCATTATATCATTATATTAATCATTATATCATTATTTATTAAATCTAATGATATATGTATCATCTGTATAAAAGATTTGATATTAACAATTGTGGCGCTAAATTAAATTCTGTTAATGTTTTTACTAAACCTAACGATATATGTACCCAGTTAAATTCTGTTAA
>NW_017257395.1:25224-27793 GCF_001594055.1 Mycetomoellerius zeteki | reverse complement strand
AAACAAACGTTCTGCTGAACGCACCCTATCTCTAATGTACATCCATCAAATGAAACTTCCACGTCTGTTTCAAAATCTCATTCTTTGAAAAGATATGCAGACACATTACACGATTTGGAGAAAAATGTTGTTAAGGAATTACAAACCGTTACGAACATTCATGAGACTACTTCGATGGATATTTTTAAAAAATCGATGTCTAACTCGAATAATCAATCAATGAATATTAATTTACAATCTGTTATTAATAATAACGAATACAATTTGGAAGACACTCAATTAACTGAATTGAATATTGAAAATCGAACTGATATCATTGCAACAATACCAAACTCAGATGCTAATCAATTAGCATTACAATCTGCTTTATTGAAAATAAAAAATTTAGAAACAAAGCTTAACAAAGCCAACACGATCATTTGCAAAGGCGAAAAAGCGAAGAAACATCTACTTCAACGTATAAGAAAATTGAAGAGCTCAAAAAGATTATACCTTGAAAAAAATTGGTTAAAATCGTCAAAGATACTAAATAAAGTTTTTAATGAAGATCAAATTGAATGGCTTCGAAGATATACTTTCAAACGTAAAGTATATAGATGGTCTAAAGAAACAATCCAAAAAGCGCTTCGAATAAAATTTTCTTGTACTGAAAACGGCTACAAAGAACTTATAAAGCAAAATATTCTATTACCATCAATACGCACACTCCGAAGAAGCATTGAAGCATTTAATTTTGAATCAGGAATAAGTGATGACATCTTTGAGGCTTTAAGATGCAAAATATTACAATTTGTAGATGATAGAGAAAAAGATTGCATGTTGGCACTTGACAAAATGAGCCTGGTGAACAACATGACGCATCAACCAATTTAATTATTGGAAATGCTAACATTCCTAATAGTCGCGGTAAATTTAATGAAATTTCGTAATTTTATTTACATGATTCTTTAATTTCTATAATTACTATGTCGATGGTTCTTATTAATATATTCTTTTCCTTTCTTCTGCTTTAAATCTTTTTATTTAGGAGAAATAATAGAAGCGACCCATAGATTAGTTTTTATAATTGCCGGTATATTTTATCGATGGAAGCAGATTGTAGCATATTATTACACTCCTGATGGTTTCAATGGTGCACAATTAAAACCTATTGTCGAACAAATAATTGAAAAGGCTGAATCTATAGGCTTCTATGTACATAGTGTTACATCAGACATGGGAGGAGTAAATCGAGCAATAAGTAATCACATTATTTTGTAATAAATATATAATGTATAAACTGTATTTTCTATCTTTTTAATAATTATTTCATTTAAAAAGTAAATGATGTCTGTTTCCTTTCCAAATCTTACCGCGCGCTAATAGTAGGGATATGAAAGCATTGGTTCCGCCATATTGTTACTCAACCAATGAAAACTCTGACAAGATCGTCCGGTCTCTATTAGAGGGTCTCTAGCCGTAACCATATGCCATATGCCGTAATCTATAAAAATTGACCAATCACCTTCGAGTATTCCCTTCTTACCTTCATCGAATGAGAGAATACTTGATTGTGATTAATCAATTTTTACAGATTACGGCATACGGTTACGGCCAACATAAATGCTCCCATAAGCTTGTGTCGACTTGTGTCATTAAGGTTGCGTTCTTTGTCACTTTGTCACTTACAACGCTTGTGTGCATCAATTATCCTTATTTAATATTTAATGAACAAGGATGAAACGACGCTTAAAGCGTTGTAAGCGGCAAAGCAAACACAGTCTAAATAGGAAACACCCAATCATATGTAAAAATGTATATAAAGTTTCTATACTATTTATCTTAATTAATTGTATAAACTTATGCCCGTATTTATAGTCGTGTTTCTGCTAAGAAACTCAGCTGAAACTAATCTTGAGTCATGGAACAGTTCAATAGACGAATTTTGAGAGTTGATTTATTTCACATTTGTAATTACGATTCAAGTGAAGAACTCAAATGAAGTTTGTCTCGAAATATAACTTGAATACTTTTTTTCACGATTCAATAGTCGAATTTTGAAACAAGATCTCGTAATACGTATTAATAAACCTTCAAATTTGTATCAGCTAATTCTTGAGTCGAGAAAAATTACGTATTACGTAAGTATAATCCAGGGGTGACTTGAGAAGGAAAAATGATATAATATTTATATTAGAGTAGATATTATAATCTACATATGTATATGTATGTATATAATATATTGATATTGTGTGTATTATTAGGTGTATATTATTTATTATTATTATAAATTTTATTATTATTTATTAATTTTAATTAAATTATAATCTTGACAAAAGGGGACCAAGCTTCGATAACTTTAACTTTGGGATATATTGTCAAGGTCATAATCCAAAGTGAGCTTAAACAAATTTTATCCACCGTTCGCTGTTCGTTAAAAAGTTATTAACAGTCAAAATTAATAACTATTTCTCTGTTTATTATATATCAAGAATCAAATAAGCTTAAGCAGAAAAGGCATTCCCATCCGCCATATTGGTTGAATTTTTAAATTCTAAGTTCAGATTCGTCATCAGCAACCGCGAAAACC
>NW_017257395.1:18663-23983 GCF_001594055.1 Mycetomoellerius zeteki | reverse complement strand
ACCTTGATCAAAAAGTTCCCGCAATTACCACCAGGTGATGCTCTGAGTCAGCTGATTTGAGTTCTGTTTTTTTTTGTTAGGTTGCCACATTTATCATTGACATTTCCACCAAATTTTATCGCCATAGCTTGACATTTGTAAAAGTTATGCCATCTTGAGTACATCTATCTCTGCACGGTTTTCGATTTTTTACAGTTTTAAAAATGGAGTTGAATTTGACTCGATCGGACAGAAAAAAATCGCAGGGAGCCATATCGGGTGAATTCGATGACTGTTGGATGGTATTCGTTTCATTCTTGGTCAAAAATTCACGGATGTTACAAATTTAACTCCATTACCATCACCTGATGGTAATTCCGGGAACTTTTTGATCAAAGTGGTATATCTGTTCACTCTAATAATCACTGTTGACGTCTTAATAATAACGTCTTAATGACGTCCTCTCTCTCTCTCTCTCTCTCTCTCTCTCTCTCTCCTCTCTCTCTCTCTAATTTCGCAAATTATGTGTTATCGCGACGACATCAAAATGACATCATGTTAGGACGTTTCCAAATGGAGAATTAAGGAAGACCAAAATATGACGTCATTCTAACGTCATTATGACGTCATAATGACGTCAAAACATCGGTTGGTCAATTTTTGGTCACTTGACGTCATTCGTACCAACATGACCGGAATTTGACGTCAAAATGACGTGTGTTTGCTACCTGGGTGGACCCCGCAACGCTTGCGATACTGCGATGCGACTAATGTAGAACCAACTTTATATAGACGCATTGATCTCCAACTAAAGGAACTTTAATTCTCATTAACATACGATTTGAGACCTCTGCTCCCCGAGGAGGTTATTCATTGGATCAAATTGATCCATTACGTTCTGCATGGTACTGTGACTCTATATTTGAGTCGGAAAACCAAACAAGGGGAAACAAGAAGAAGAAGAAGAAGCTTTATATAGGACTCTAGTGTTGACTAGATAACAGAGATGCGACATTGAGGGGATAGGTCTGATTAGCTGTTTAAAACACGTGATTTAAACAGTCAATACGTGATCACGACGCTATTTTTTTCACGATGAGTTCACACGCATAAGCTATTGTAGCATGTGGTGATGAGATACTAATGATAATAGTATCCTCTGAAAAAAAATGGCGGCTGTAACCCAGCCTAATCTGCTCAATGTCGCATCTCTGGTATCTAGGGCTCTGGACGAACATACTCTTGTCTTTAAATCATAGTGAAAAGTGAAAATTTTTACCATTTTTTTTTTAAGTTAATGGAGAAATTTTTCATTTTTCACCGAAGGAAAAAAGTTTCATGATTAATATCTAGGGGTTACAATCTATTGTTCTTCGTGTACCCGCGTTTGCAGCACCGTTACATTCATAAGGTCGGAATTCATAATCCGGTCTTAATCTCAAGCAATGGCTGCGTTCAGCAAACTCAACAGTTTTGCAACCGTTTTATGATTGTCTGCTGAGATAGGACCATTCTTCTAGATCTAAAAGTATGATCCAATTAGCGCGAAGGAAACTTACAACAGTTGCAAAACAAACGTTCTCTGCTGAACGCCGTCTAGCGGTTTGCGCTTTTCCAACATATTGCTAAGCGGGCGCCATTTTTTCCAGCATACTGGAAGTATGCTTAATAAGCATCGACATCTAGAATGGACCGCTGATGGCAATGGTGGGGGTAGAAAGACGATTAGATCCCCCACCATTGTCATCAGCGGTCCATTCTAGATGTCGATGTTAATAAGCGAAACATGTTGAGAGGTAATGAACATAACCTGTAATGGATCTAAATCACGACATCCTGAAGTGTTCAATAAATTGTATATCAGTATATTGAGGGATTATTAATTCATAATAATTTTCGTTTTGCGGTCTTTCATTCCTTCTAACCTCCAAATCATCAAATAATTGGAGTTTTGCGTCATGTGGTACTAAGGTTAGGATTGAAGACGCGTATTTTCCCTCACTCCGAGGACACTCCAAGAAAAAAAAAAAATAATTGGGGTTGACCTAAATCTTCCGCAACATTATTTATACCGTTTATATTTAAATCGTCATCTATCGCGATTAAAATTATAGCTTCCATTATCTATAGATTATTCCGATAATACACCAAAATACATTAGTCGCAACACCGTTGTTGAGGATTTGGCCGGGCCACGTTAGTGGAATGGTTATGGCGCCGGCCCCACGTGTTTTCTCGGCCTTGAGTCCGCGAGAAACGTGGTCGGGAGAAGCGTCTCCCTATATTATATATCGAGGGATTTCTTGACCTCGCTCTGCCGCCTCCGGTCGTAAGGAAGGGATCTTGCGGCGATTCAAACTACAGGTTGTGTAAGACACTTTTATTGCACGCACACTGCCGTTACAAAAAGGAAAGGAACGCCTAATAATGGCGGCACGCACGATCGTTCTTCTCTCGGTCCGACTGACCATTGCGACATGACACGCAACTAACTGGCTCGAAGCGCGCCGATACCGATCGCCGCGCCGCATCTTGAAGGGCCTCAGCCCTGCACCCCGCCGCTGTCGGTAACGCGGGCATTCACTATTCGTGTACCGAACAACCGTGATTAGGTCTGTTCGCGTTGCTTGCACTTTTGGCACTCAGCATCTTCGTTTTCTCTCTTTTCAAGGCCAAATATATATCTATCTCATTTTAAGTGCAAAAAATTTGGGGATTTCATGCAACGCGAACAGACCTATTATACACTGATACATAAGGACAAAAGTGCGTTCGGCAGAAATTACAAACTGCTGGCAGCACAGCACAAAGCGCTTCTTAAGCGCTGACTTCTGCTGAACGCAGCCAATGGGCGCGTTCAAGTTGATAAAGCGGCTAGCCGGCTCGCCAAGCAAATGAACATAATTGGTTGTTACTTATAGATCCTACCAATCATATTCAACCGCTCGGTAAGCACACCTAGCCGCTTTGCCGTCTTGAACTCGCCCATTGTCTTAAGATGCTAATACGGCTCTCTGATTGGTTCATGCACTAGCTTAAGATAATCTCGAATCTCGAATCTCGAATCCATTTAAAAAATATTTTTTAAACATTGATTTAATATTTTTACATTAAATAAATATTCAAAAAATATTTTTTAAATAATGTTGTGTGCTGATTGGGCAGATTATTTATTGATCTCTAATGATATGCATCATTTGTTTAAAAGATTTGATATCAACAACTGACGCCAAGTTAAATCCCACACTTTTCTTCCAATCAAAGTAGTAGTAGTAGTTATTTAATTCTCTTTCAAAACGTTATTATATCACAAAATTGCGTAATTTTACTTAATTCAACCACAAAGAATTAAAGCAGTATAAATTTAAAAAAAATTTAAATTCAATAGAAAAATTTTTTATGTAAAATATTTGGCATTGCTAGATCGAATAAAGAAAACAATGAAGACAATTTAAAAATGATAATGAATTTAATTTGAATGTAATTAAATTAATGTTAAACTGAACAAAAATAAAGTTTAATGTTTTTTCTTTTTCATAACGTTATTGTATTATATTTTGAGATCTAGCAGCACCAAGTACATTACATAAAAAAATTTTATTCAATTTAAATTTTTTTTAATTTTATACTGTTATATATATATATACTTCTTTAATTCTTTGTGATAATGCTTGAATTGAATGAGATTACACAATTATGTGATATAATAATGTTTTGAAAAAGAATTGAATAACTACTACTACTTTGATTGAAAAAAGTGTGGGATCAGCTGTGTGTTGATATGAAATCTTTTTAAAAATGATACATATCATTAGTTAAGTGAATAATAAAGATAATACCACTTGAGTTTTATTTTTTTTTATTTAATACACTAAAGATAGTGTCACTTGAATTTTATAATTTGCTACAATACTTTTTTTTTCGAGGAGCACGTATTCTTGTAAAGATAATACAATTTGGGTTTTATAATTTGGTAAAATAGTCTTCTTTTTATAATACAGAGAGTTATCCCTTATCGAAATTTTATCGAAAGATGTTTCTGATGGAAAAAAATATAATTTTTAATGCAAAAGAAATTTTTTCGCACTATTATGACGATTGAGAATATAGCATACTAGCAGTGAAGACAACGTAACGAGGCGGCGGAACACTCACGCACAATACTAAGCGTGCGGTTCACTCACGTGTGATATCCAAAGGATGGCGCCGATTGGATTAACTTTATTTGGGAATAATTGCTTCATTGACCATTGTAGGAAAAAAATGAAACTTGTACTTAAAATGAAATAGATATTTGAAGATGACGTATATTTGAATTTGCCGAAAGCAAAAAAGAAAATTTTAAGATAGCAAACAGGCCTATGATTTCCTATATTCAATATCTGTACAGAATTTCCACGGAAATTTTGTAAGAATTTCAAATTTGTTAAAAAATCTAGTTCAATGTCTGATTCAATGTTCTATATAGAATACTCAAGTATATTATTACAAGATATTCCATTTCTCATTTAGATTAAGTGGATATTCGTTCTGTCCTTTTCTTTATGTATGCGCATGCATGCGTGTGTGTGCGCGCGCATACACATCTATATGATTTTACTTTTTCAGTATCAAATGAATTTTACTAGTATCATATTAATACGTGTCTGTTAGTATAAATTCATTTCTTTCTCAATAATTACAGCTCCTCAAAAAAGGCGACTCTAGCTTTAGTGGATCCGGATTTCACTTTTTTTAGCGTGCTGTATTTATTCTCGCCGAGTCGAACTTGTTCCTCATGCAAGTGATCCAATTCGCACTGCTTGTCACCAACTTTTAAACCTTCAATTTCGGAACGTAATTCTCGCAGTTGTTCCTGTAAATGCTTACTCTTCTCTAAATAATCGCTCCTTTCCCTTTCAATCTCTAATGAAAGTTGATCGACATCTCCATCACTAATAAGATCATAAGATGTTAAATCAGGTGGTAGAGGTTCTGCGTGTAAAGGTTCTAATTGTAGAGTCTGAAGATCTGCTTGTAGGTCTGATGGAAGCACTTGCGTAGATGGAAATAAATTTGGCACAGGCTGTCAACAAATTAAATAAACGACTCATAAGTTTTATAAATAAGTAAATAAACATATACAGGGTGTTTCCAAATTAAATGGCAAAACTTCGGGAGCGTGTAGAGGAGTAAAAAACTAAGAAAAAAAGTCCTATAGACATATGCTCCTTTTTGCTTTGTTTCGCAGGAAATCACGAAAAAAGAAAAAAATATATTTAATTTATTATTTTAATTATTTTATTTATAAACTTTTTAATGAAGATTTTGTTCGAAATGTGCACCTCTTGCAGCAATACAA
>NW_017257395.1:2711-18209 GCF_001594055.1 Mycetomoellerius zeteki | reverse complement strand
TAAATTTTGCACTTTTTGAATGTGGTAGGGATAGCGATTATCTCCTTTTACAGTTCGCCAAATTGTTTGTGGTGACACTCCCAATACAGCCGACGCATTCCGAACGCTGGTCTCAGGATGATTGTCAAAATGTTGTAAAATACGATTCCCTGCCTGCAAATCTCTTCGTAACGCTGCTTGAAATCGGTTGTTTTCTTGTCGAATTGAAAATGTTCCAGTCTCTCGCAATCTATTAAATGTCAACATAAACACTCTTCGGTTTGGCACTCTTCTGTTTGGAAATCGTCGTGCATATTCTCGCACCGCCTTTAAAGCATTACCGTTGCAGAAACCGTATACAAAAACCATATCAGCATATTCACTATTAGAATACGTACGCGGCATATTGCAAAAGACAAAATTCATCTACTGTTAAAGGCTTTCAAAGAGCGACTGACAAATTCATAACAGAAAGTGGAAAATGTAATCAAATATGTCGGTGCTAGATATGGCAAGAAATGTAAACATTTTTTTTCGATTTCTCTGAAACGGAGCAAAAACGAGCATATGTCTATAGGACTTTTTTTCTTAGTTTTTTACTCCTCTACACGCTCCCGAAGTTTTGCCATTTAATTTGGAAACACCCTGTATATATACATATACATATATACAGGATGTCCCAGTATAACTGCCAAATAATTCGTATGCTGAAAGAGTAGACTAAACTGAGTTGAAAAGTCCTTTACCATTTTGCAATTTTCGTAATTATAGTTAACAAGATATTAATTACTAAAAATCGCCGAATATTGGTTTTCATTAATTGTTTACTCAATTATTATCAACTTTACAGGAAAACAGCAAGTGACAAAAATTGTTTACTTTCTTCTCATAGATTTCTGAGAATTTTTTCAGAATTTTTCAGTATCGCATTTTCTCATGTTGATAAAAATAATTACCAATAAGAAAATGCAGTATTAAAAAGTTGATAAAAAATTCTGAAAAAACTTTTAGAGCTCTATGTGAAGAAAATAAACAATTTTTGTCACCTGTTGTTTTCCTGTAAAGTTGATAGTACTTAAATAAAAAATTAAAAAAAACCAATATTCGGCGATATTTAGTAATTAATAGCTTGTTAACTATTGCGAAAATTGTAAAATGATAAAGGACTTTTCGACTTAGTTTAGTTCGCTTTACCAGCACACGAAATATTTGGCGGTCACTCCAGGACACTCTGTATATAATACATGTATATAGTGTTTCGACATTTTGGGATTAGAATTTTTATCTCAAAACTTGACTTGAGGAATCTACCGTTAGCAGGTGGTGCGTCGAGTCTGAAAAACTCTGTATATACAAGGTCCGCCAAAAGTTCAGCGCAGCACCTAAATAACTTCTGAATGGTTCGAGATATACTATATAGCATTGAAACTTATAAGAATACAATAAGAAAATTTATCATTTAATCTCAAAAACATTTATCTTAACATCCCTGGGGAGTGCAGGGAGAGGGAAGCCGGAAAATCTTAAATGGCATATGGGGTCGAGTGAGAACTCGTTCGAAAAAATTTTCCGTGACAAGAACAACGTGGGGTGATTGAAGTCGCATTATACAATCGGAGTGTAAGCTATTGATTAAGAGTACAAAGAACTCGATCGGTTCAGCCCTTATTGAAATATAATAATCTCGGTCCCCCTCAACTCGCCGGCTCGCGTAAAGGTACATACACGGTCGGTCTAGCCATGACATGTCGCTGCGCTTGTGTTAATGCTGAGACATTACCATGTCTCCTGATATAAAAAATATGAATATTCCCATATAGTACAGAAGTTTGCAGCAATATTGTTGCAATGTGTTGCAACGTTGCATATTGCAACGATGTTTGAACAGACCTGAATTAGGCAGAGCACTGGCATTTATCCTTTGTTATTTATGCTTTGTCTTGCTCATGATGGAAGAATTGACAGGGCACAAGTGAGACAACGCGCATAACAATTCAAAGCAATCAGCTAGTCAATCAAATTTGGGTCCTAAATTTGATCCTACTGTGGAAAAGTTCTCTCTCCCATGGCCTTGCTCACCGAGACGACGGAGAGAAAGCTCACAAGCCGAGTTTTGGACAGGCCTGATATCAATATTTCTAATTGCACTGTTTATGAATAAATGTTAATGATGCACTTACAGTTATGGTAGAGGTATAGGCATTTCTACTCAGGAATTCTAATAATTTTTCCTTAGCTTCTTTCTCAGCAATTCTTGCACGTAATAATTCGTCCTTTAATTTTTCTGCTTCAGCAGCTCTACGTTCCGATTCTTGAACTAGTCTTTCAGTTAATAATTCAGCCTCTCTAGTTTTCCGTTCCAAATGGACTTTTTCTTCTTCAGTCTTCATATTATTCAATCGTATACGCGTAATTTCTTGTTCAGCTTCCGATGCTTTCTGACTTAAAAGCATTGCTTCTTCTTCTGCTACACGGCTTTTCTCGGCTAAAAGATCTGCTGTCTCTTCAGACCTTCTCTATAAAACATAAAATCAAATTATTAAGTACATAATTAAACATTTTCTATGTATATATTAATTTATATTTTTATATGCTTATTTCTATATTTTTCTGTGTCATTAGTTTCTTACAAGAGCTTCATTCGCCAATCGTATCTCCTCCTGATATTGTAGAAGTCGCTGTTCCATTGCAGCCTTTTCTCTTTCCGCTGCCTCTCTTAATTGTTTTTCTCGTGCTAATTTATTTCTTTCAATTTGCCTCCTAGATGTAATGTCATGAATATTTTTAAAATATTCAGATGATCAAATAATGATAAAGATATAATTTGAAATTAATCATCAAATTAGACCATTATCACATTTTATTTCCTTAAATATAATGTAATCGATAATATAAAGCGATCTCCGGTTTGTTAAAAAAATATCTGAACTTCGATTGTAATACTTACAAATATACAACCGACAGGTTAATTCCATTCAAAGTATATGCCTTTGCAATTTAATACACTTATTCACATAGCGATTATTTTCATCGTTTAAAAGAAGTTTATGGAAAAATTATGGTAATTATATTTTCAAAAAGTTATATATTTCACATCAGCGACCTTGATTTTAGACATTGTATAGGATAGATTTCTGAGTCAGCTTTTCAAATTAAGTGGAGATTGCGTTTGAGATAAAAATCATATTAAAATATCATAATTTTCATTTAAAAAGATCATTCAGTGAGATGACCTCTGTCCAGCTAACCTTCTATATAATAAAAGATGAATAAAAGATGAATAGCTCAGAATTAGGAATTCTTTATGAGCTTTTAAATTAGTGCAGTTTCAATTTTTGAGTTTCATCCCTTATTTTCAAAACAATCCCAAAACTAATTTACACTCTAAAGATAAATCATAGAAAATAGCATTATATCTACAATTTCATTAATAAAAATGGTTCCAGAATTAATGCAATACAAATATATATAATT
The DNA here is from genome assembly GCF_001594055.1 of Mycetomoellerius zeteki. Lineage (NCBI taxonomy): Eukaryota > Metazoa > Arthropoda > Insecta > Hymenoptera > Formicidae > Mycetomoellerius > Mycetomoellerius zeteki. The sequence continues at coordinate 14,756 of NW_017257395.1, read as the reverse complement.
TTTTATTTTTGAGTTGCAATCCCTTAGCAGGAAAATCATCCTAGCGTCGGCACGCAAGAAAGAACTATGTTAGAAAATCGGAAAATAATTCATTTTAAGACTGCAAATTATCTGTTAATTCAGGAGCTCTTGGAATATACATAAACTGATTTTTCACTTGCAGGAAAATCACCCTTATTTAATCGTGATTTTACTTGGGAATAAGACTCGGCCGTGATATAAGAGCTAATGATTTCGCTAATTATGATATTGATATTATTAATCCAACATTTCTTAAAGCTCGAATACAGTCCAGGCATGTTAATAAAATACGATACCATGTCTACATTGTAACAGAACGGAATGATGAAGGTCTTTCCCTTCATCTTTAGGGTGAATTCGGATAGCAAAAAAATTATTTGTTACATGTCAGGGTATCCTCTATGTATTGTCAGAGTTTTATAATTTTTAAATTCCGAGTTGAGGGCCTTTCCTTGTCAGTTATGTAGATAATGAAGTCATTAAACACCTTTTTGAATACAAACACAGAATTTGTGATAAAAACAAACGAAAGAAGATACGTTTACTAACCTAGATTTTTCTTCCTTGGCTTGTGCTTTCATTTGTTGAACTTCCATAGAATCAGGTTTGCGTCTCCTCATAAATAGATCGTGATTGCCGATACATAGATCTAGGATCTTAACAAATAATACGTGAGCAGCTGTGTCACTATTACGTTCGTTCAATTTTAAAGCTATTAAACCCCTCACCCAGCTGCCAACATCTGATTGTTTTTTTACCAGTTTGTTCATGCGAGTTTTCTGCGAGAAGAACATGAAGTTTGGTGATGTTTTCTCAACAGGCTTGATTATGAACTTCTTATCGTCGAAACTAATATGACGAATTTCCGACCATGTAAACGTTGTCTTCGGTGCCAGTTTATTTTCCTTCTCATAAATATTTAATCCCAATGCTGTTACTCCAAGCCAAAGATCTGTTTCCTTCTTATTCTATAATATAAAACAAGAAAATTTATATTAATAGATTTTTCAAGATATCAAAATATTAAAATATTAAAGGATACAAAATATAATATAAATGTTTACTTTAGGGGAGATATCTCCGATGTTCTTGATCTTGACATATGTTGTCAAGAATACTCTCCTGAATGCCCTCTAAAAAGTTTTAACCATCGCTCGTTATTAAAAAGTTATTAAAAAATAAAGTTAATTATCTTCTCTAATATTTTTAATAGTAATAAAATGTATATTTTTGCATGGAAAACTATAAACCCATGTGGAACCTTGCTTTACATTTAAAGTTCATAAGTATGCAATTTTTTTATGGGTTCCGCGCCCGGCGACTCCAAATCATCAAAAAACTAGACAAGTTTGGGTTGAACCTCCCTTTACGTCAAAAATTGTAAATCCAACTTGAAACTTCGCTTCGCGTTGAAAATTGTAAAACCAGAGTCAAATTAGTTTTGTTTCTTTAGTAAATCCCCCCTCCGGGAACTCATTGTCTCCATGCTCATACAATACGTATTCAGCGAAACAAGGTATTACATAAATTTGCAACTTTTCACGCGAAGCGAGGTTCAACTCAAATTTATTTTTTGATAATGGAATCCTCCTTCCCTCCATAGAGACGAAATCCACTGCGTTCACGCATACATTTTACAACGCAAAATAAGATTCCACATGGATTTAACCATGAATATAAGGCATGTAAATGTGCTAATAATGCGATATTTAGATTAAATAAAATTAAACCTTTTTTAGTTTGAAACTTTTTAATTAATAAACAATAAGCGACAGGTAAAACCTTTTGGAAGTTATTCAGAAGGGTGTCTTTGACAACATATATCAAGATTATCGAAGTGCCTTCCCTAAAGTGAACATTTACGAAAGATATAGTTAATGTAAATTATATCATATACCTACACTAATAGGAAAATAGTTCACACCATACATATCGAGATCCTGAGCAATCTTAAGATATTCCATTTCTGCTTCGTCTCGAGACATGCCACGATGATCGGCATACCAAATTTTTATCCTATCCTCCCACATTTCTGGAGTCATTTGATATTGATCTATAACTCTCTGTGGAAGCAAGTCCTCACTGGCAAGCATTCCAGGGCGATATGAAATTTCATCATAATCGCCATACTGATAATCAAAATAGAAATTACTATTTTTTCTATTATACACATATTATAATTATTAATTTTTGTAAAAAAAAAAAACTAACTTTTGGATGCATATTTAAATCAATATAAATACATACAGTCACACACCCACACACATACACACACAAGATCCTATTTTAATAGTTACCAACAAATACTTCGACAAATACGGAAGGTACGGAAAAACGTTTCGATAAAAGTACAGCTTGAAGAGCGAAGGGAAAAGAGTGTAAATAATAAAAACAATTTTCGAAAAAAAGTCAATTTTTGAAAATGCGAAGACTGTCGCATTATTCCATTTTTCTATGGAATTATATGATTTTTTTACTTACCTAATAAGATTTCTCTAATTATTCTGCATATTAAGTTAAAAATAAAAAATCAATAGTTTACGAAATATTTTATATTTCATTTTGGCACATTTTTGATATGCAATGTATCGTAAATTACTAATTTTTCGATAATCATATCATAATATTTTTATACACAGAATGATGAGATAAATCAATTGTGTAAAGAAAACACATAGTTACTATTAAAAAAAAGGTGTTTCAAACTTTTTTGCAGATGCATCGCTTGTAGGCAAGCGAACTAGACTAAACTGAGTTGAAACATCATTTTGCAATTTTCGCAATAGTTAACGAGATATTAATTTCTAAAAATCACCGAATAAACGGGTAAAATCGACGCATAATAAGACAACTTTAAAATTTAGACATAAGACAACTTTCGTTTAGAGTTCTTTATGAAATACTTTAAAGTGTTTCTTAAAGAACTCTTAAAATTGTTTTATGCGTCAATTTTAGACATTTTGCTCATTGAATAATTTAAAAAAATTGCGAAAATTGCAAAATGGTAGACGACTTTTCGATTCAGTTTAGTTTGCTCTACCTGCCCACAAAGTGTGTCAAAAAGTTTGGGACACCCTGTATAAGATAACTGGACTCTATTATGATCTAGTATCTAATATGCCCTACTCGCTGTTTATGGATAATTACACAATGAATTCAACAGATTGCTTAGACGGACAAAGATGAACGTAAGTCGTAGTTGTAGGTTGATCAAAACATTGTGCGTTGACCCACGACTATGACTCAGTTACGACCATCTTTGTGCTGAGATCTTCGATTGCATCAGACTTGATTGTATCAGTTTATTGCTCAGTTTGTTCATTTTATATTGCTAACAAAAATTAGGGGATTACTTAAAGCGCTAAAAAAGAGCAAATTCAAAATTACATATCTTTGCAAAAAATAGCCGCAGAACGATGTTTAAAAAGCATTTAAACCTTCATTTTTAAATGCTTGAAACCTTATGTGTTTGCAACAAATTCACTACAAATGGCACTGGTTTAAAGTGAACCATATGGCCAAACTATGCATACTGAGTGTATGTACACACATCGATCGTAATGTTTTTTTTACTTTTGTTTTAAATGGATTCTAATTCACCTATTAAATATCGTGGAAATAAGTAGATAAGTAAATAAGCAATATAATACGAATTTGGACCAATGAGAATAAATTTAATTAAATAAGACAATTTCTATATTTGGTCAAAGCAAATCTTAATGCTTAAATATTTTTATGTAAATTTATATACATATCTGATTCTGTAAACTGCACGCCGAAATTTTTTTCGATCTTCAAAGGCAATCATGAGTAGAATCAGAATAGTAATTAAAATTGAAAAGCAATTTTTGATGCTAGCCAGCAATTTTATAAGGATTAAAAATTAAATGTTAATGAAATCTAATATCTGTAAATAATTTTATTACGAAAAATATTGCCTCAGAGTTTGAACCTGGAACTCTCGGTACATAAGTAGATAAGTCAATTGTTTAGAAAACAATTTTTTATATATTTTTACATATCAATAAACATGTTAGTATGTTAATCAATTTATAATCCTATAAAAGTAACATAAAATCACTTTATCTTCTATTTTTTTCTAATATCTTTTTACGGAAAAAAAAACACGTATACTTAGATCATGCCACAGGTACATATGTATGATGTAAATATACGTTTTCCACTTTTTCGTAAAAAAATGTTTTAAAAGATGAAAAATATAACCTACTTTTTCTCAAAATCTTCACTGCACTCATGTAAATATTTGTAATAACTTTATATTTTTTTATGTTGAAAAATGTTTCCTTTTTTTAAAGGGCCTAGCAGGATAAGCATGCGTATGCTGCCCCCCGCATTTATCTGGAGATTTTTACCATAAGTTAGCAGCGATGCAAGAATGAATTTCGCAAAATATTACATCTGAAAAAAATTGTTTATGGGAGTTATGGGGATAAAATTGAAAATCGATGAAACGAATTTTCTCTTTAATGGATGAACCGATTTCGACGAAAAAGAAATATGTTATAGGGTTCAATGGTGCGATGTTTAAAAAAAATTATGAAAATTTTTTTCGAAAAACGATTGAAAAAAATTTCCAAAATTTTTAACATTTTCTTTTAATAGGATGTACTCTTGAGACACTACTACCGTTTTTTTTTTTACTAAAAAATGATTTTCGACTTATCTAGTATAACATATTTAATTTTCAAAACGATCAGAAAGGTAGTACATAATTTAAAAAAATGAAGAGTTTGAGTGTGCAGTGTACGATTAGCCGGGTGTTGCATTTACGATTCGTCAGTGACGCAGACATTTTCTATTGCATTGAGTCAAATCAAAGAAAACTCGACATTTTGCAAAAAAAAAAAATAGCAAAAATGAACCAATATAGCAAGTATTTTTAGATAAGTGTTACTTATATAAAAACGCGTTGTGAATGGACCTACTGAAATAGTTTATCAAGCGATCAAATTAAATAATAACGATAACCGCGTTAATACTAATGATCAAAGCTGATAGCGCTCCACGGCAATTCACGCGACACAGAGCGCGAAAGACTGACTAAAATACGTCTATCTTCTACTATGAACGTGGAAATATTTCATGTAAACAGCAGGATAAAGGACTCGCTGGCAAAAAAATTAAAGACGTGGGAGATCGTTCGCAGTTTTTTCGCGAGTTGTTCTTACATAAGCATCTATACATAGCTGAGCTTTAATACCTAGTGTAATATGCGTAGCCGAATCTCATGCAACACCCGGCTAATCGTACATCGCACGCTCAAACTCTTCATTTTTTAAAACTATGTACTACCTTTCCGATCGTTTTGAAAATTAAATACGTTATACTAGATAAGTCGAAGATCATTTTAGTAAAAAATGGTAGTAGTGTCTCAAGTACATCCTATTAAAAGAAAATATTAAAAACTTTGAAAATTTTTTTCAATCGTTTTTCAAAAAAAATTTTCATTTTTTTAAACATCGCACCATTAAATCCTATAACATATTTCTTTTTCGTCGAAATCGGTTCATCCATTAAAGAGAAAATTCGTTTCATCGATTTTCAATTTTATCCCCATAACTCCCATAAAAATTTTTTTTCAGATATAATATTTTGCGAAATTTATTCTTGCATCGCTGCTAACTTATGGTAAAAATCTCGACCAGATAAATGCAGGGGGCAGCATACACATACTTATCCTATTAGGTCCTTCATCAGTTTTCAATTTTTTACTCAGAAAAAATTAGAAAAAGTTTCGAAGATCAGTTAGACCATATAGGATCCGATTATCTTATTTGCACGATTATTGCAAACTGCACAGTTGCTTTTCTTTAAGAGCAAGTATGTGTTTTTCACATCAGTTGAATCATCCTATTTTTATTCTGTTCATAAAAGTATTAGGGTACAATTATAAAAAAAAGATAATAATTTAGGAGATATTTGACATTTCATGTCAATATATACCAGAATAAAGTATAAGATATCTTGTAAACTATTAATGTTTTTTATATCTCTGTTTTAATACTTTTATATGCAAAATAATTAAAAGAATCATGTTACGGAAAAAAATCATATAATTCCATTTAAAAAAAATGGTACTGACCTTTATATCTGTTTGAACTCAAACTTTGACTTAAAAAAATAAAAAACATGTTCAAAGTATGTCTCCCTTGAAATCGTTCCATTTTCATCTGAAACATTTTTTCATCAAAAATAAGTAAAATATTCAAGATTTTCAATTTCCAGGATATACGTGTGTGTGTGTGTGTGTGTGTGTGTGTGTGTGTGTGTGTGTGTGTGTGTGCGCGCTTGAGGAATGTACAGAAGTAAATCAAGTCCAAGATCTAGTTGCTTTAAAAGTAGAGTTCTATTTGATAGAAACTTTACAAATCTTCGGATTTGGTACAGATTTTATTTAAGCAATTGATATTGTTATCTGAAATGTGTATAATTTATGTTTCTAATTTAAATTTTTTAAATATATTCTATTAATCCTATTAATAAGTCACGTAAAATACAAACATGTCTTACCTTATACAAGCAATTCAAAGTACATAAATAAGATAAATCTATAATTTGTGTATGTTGTATGTTTAAACTATATTTATTTATTATATTTAAAATATATTTTGTATTATATTATATATATATATATAGTTAAAATACAAATTATTAGTTATTTTAATTTTAATTTATATTAATATATTAATTTAACAAATGTATAGATCAGTATTCATAGTCGGTTGTTATATTTAAAACAATCTTAAATATAAGAATCAACTACAAATACCATTTATAGTTTAGCTTACAAAAAGATACCTTTGCTTGAACAGCATAAGAAGCAAGTAATACAGAAGCCTCAGGTGGACAATAAATATCCATGGATAGTATAGCTTGCTTCACTTGTAAAAAGAACAGATGTTGAGTGACTTCTTGTACTAGTTCTTCAGCAACATCCTCAGGATAAAATTTTGCTAAGAACATGAATGATGTTGTTTGATGCTGCGAAATGCCTTGATCTTGAACTGTAATTAGTTCCGTGTCATTGCAGTAAATATATACAATTAATTACAAAAATATCCGGATTATATCTATTTCAATCAATGTCTAAATACTGAACAAATGGCGACAAATTACAATCACCTTTTTTGTCTAATTTTAACCAAGAAATAAAGCCCTTTGCATCTTCGTATTGAAGTCCAAAATACCACGTTTCTCTCAATCCTATCGTACGGCACACCAGATCAAACAATTCTCTGCCTGTCGATCTCCACTATGCCACAGGAAATTTGTCAGCTTGCGAGATATATCATCAGTGCAAGATACATAATAGCAATTCAACGTAAGACTGTGACACTTATCTACTAACCTCTAGATTAAATTCGAGTTCTGCATCTAAGGTGCAAACTTTGACGGGAAAAGATCTCCCGGACTTTTTCCTCCGAAACGGTGACATCTTATTTTTCGCTGTGTTCATTCAGTATTACAAAAGCATTACATACTGTTGATCGCTATGTCGTGAAAGCACTCGATCATATGACAAATTAGACTTCGCGCCGCTATATTGACAAATATTTTCACGATGCAGCATCGATATTTTTTTGACTCGCATCTGTTGAGATGTAACCAAACTATAAATGAAAAATAACCTTACCTAAAATCTCCAATACTGCACGTTCTCGACATATCTAATAACGAAATATGAGTATTAATCGAGACGAGCACGACGGCTTGTTTCAAGTTTCAAGCGTTTGACATCTCGAGTGTGGTTCGCACAATCACATCCTGTCCAATTCTATTATGATCGCGCACCTATTTGTTGATTTGATATTTTCACGAGCGTAGTTGATACGTGCGTGCATATATTTATCGTTTACGTTTGTGCGAGCTATATCGCGGAATTGTCTAGAATTTTTGCTATTTCCTACAAATGGTCTTACAATTAGTTTGATGAGCGATAGTCACACTCGCACTTTGCTCGACAGTGTTCGTAATATGATGATATATTGTTTTCAAACTTGTGTATTTATAGATATACGTGAAAATATTAATGATACAGGATGCGTTCCAAAATTAATTAAGTATTAAAGATATTATAGAATAATTGTCGGCATTTCAGCTCAGATAAATTGAAAGCGCTACTTTGGTGTATCTAGAGCTCTATACGAGGCTGGAGAGCCGAGGGATATTCCAGAGTTGCGTTCGGAAACATCACTCGAATGCCATCGCGTGTCGTTTCATCCTTGTTATTCACCAAATGTTAAATAAGGATAAAACGATACACAGGGGCACCCAGGTGATGTTTCCCAACGCAGCTCAGGGGCTCTATTCTTGAAAAGAATCGCATACGACAAACTAGGGAAATACTATAGTGCACGTAACATGTGCTATAGTATTTCCCTATCGAATGACGCTAGTGGCGGCGTAAAGGCCATCATGCGAGGTCTACAATAGAAGTCGTAGCAATCGTAGGGTCTTAAGTCGTAGAAAATTGACCAATCACAGTCGAATATAAGAAGAATAATCAACTGTGGTTGGTCAATTTTCTACGACTTAAGACCCTACGACCGCTACGACTTCTATTGTAGACTCCACATCACACGTACAAAAATTTTAGTCGTAATCGTAAGGCCGTAAGCAAATCGGCCAATCACAATCGAGCGTTTTAAAACGCGAGATCGTAATTTTGATTGTGATTGGTCGATTTGCTTGCGATCTTAAGAGAGTCGGATAGAGAGACTACTATGTATGCGATGACTCAGAGAATATAGACTACGTTTATACGGCATCCTTAAGGCCATCACACGTACAAAAATTTTAGTCGTAATTGTAACCCCGGATCTACAATAGAGTTTTAAGTCTTAAGCCATAAGAAATGGATGAATCATAGTCGATTATTCTCCTCGAATTCGACTGTGATTGGTCAATTTCTTACAACTTAAGGATTAAAACACCTATTGTAAATCCGGGGTAAGGCCGTAGGCAAATCGGCCAATCACAGTCGAGCGTTTAAAAACGCGTGTTAAGGTGCAATTTCACGCAGCGAAACTTCGCTGGCGAAGATCCCTCACTCCGCCGATAACGAAGCCAGCGTTCAACGCTTCGCTAAAGCCCATGGCACATATAAAAACGTAAGGCCGTAAGACGTAAGCAGTAAGGAAATCGTAACATTGGATTCGCTACTGGCCTTACGGTCTCTACCGTGATTGGCCAATTCCCTTACTGATTATGTCTTACGGCCTTACATTTTTGTATGTGCCATGGGCTTAAGGGCTGCGGCAGACAAAATTTCGGTAACAGTAACCTTAATGCGTGTTCTACAATGGGCAGTAGCAGTAGTGGATTAAGAAGTAGACATTAGAAGTAGGCTGTAGGATTAGGATCTCTTTACGTCTGAGTGTCTACAATGACTTAGAGACTTGCACCGATTTGTCTCCATGCTTCGGTTTTCACATTGGCGTTGGCATATAATTTTTCGGTCTTATCATACAAAAACCGATTGCACCGGACCACGGCAATTAATTCTCGGTTAATCCTTATTTCAAAATCACGCCCAGAACTATCATGAAACTCCATGTCTGCCATACTTTAGGTTATAGCATGCAAAAACAGCACTAGCTTCTTGCGCGCGTTTTCTTTACTACTGAATGCTGAGTTCTCATTGGTTGAGAGTAAGAGAGTAGAGTAAGAAATGGATTTCAACCATTTCACTTACGGACTTGCTCTACACCCTATAATACCGAAAAACCAGCTTACTGCGACGTCTTACTGCTTCATCCGCTACTATTACTGCCCATTGTAGACCACGCATAAGACGTGAACTTAAGCCGATGAGCCAATCAGGATACTGTTTTAGATTTACGTAATCTGACGGAAATAGAAATAGCAGTAAACTTATCCATAAGGCGAGTTTCAACCGGTTGAAATTCGCCTTATTGCGAGGTTATGGCTAAGTTTACTATTATTTCCATTTCCGTTAGATTACGTAGACTTAAAGCAATATCTTGATTGGCTCATCGGCTTAAGTTTACATCTTACGATCACTGTTATGGAATTTTGTGTGCGGTAGCCCTAAGCCCTATTGCCTTTTCATGGAGCGAAGTTTCGCTGGCGATATCCCCACTACCACAGATATATTGTGCTACTATTGCGTCACGAATGAAGAAGTGTTTTGAACTTGAACAAGTCGTTCGGCAGTTAAGGTGCGTTCCGTATCTTGCATGATGCGCATGATGCATCTATTGTCCTTGTTTAACATTTGGTGAGCAACAAGGATAAACGATGCATTATGCACATCATGCGAGAAACGGAACGCATTCTTAGTTTTATTTGTATCAAATTGTGAAAATGCGTATCATTGCAATAAAAATTAGACAAAAAGATATAACGAATACCTGAAATGGATAATGAATACCTGAATTACGTTGAGCAGTTTAAACGTACAATTTTAACTGTTGTAGAACTAGAAATTAAAAGACGACGTACAGCCGCAGCAGCTGCTGTGCTACGTTATACGGAAAATAAAAACCGGCAATATTCTAAAAAACAATGTTGGATAGCGCCCATCTTCGAAGATCGCAATAAAAGCAGTTTTTACTTTGCATCAGTCCCAAAATTAAGATTAGAAGATCTCCGTTTCCATAATTATTTTAGAATGAGTTCAAATAAGTTGGAGGAATTATTACAAATTGTTGGTGCGAAACTACAAAAACAGAATGTTGTTCGGGAATCCATTTCCCCACCTGAACGCTTAGCATTGATATTGAGGTTTGTTTGAATCTGTTTATGTATGTTATGTATGTACCTAGCTAAAACATAGTTACATGTAACGTACTCGTTAGTTGTAATTTCCCACTCAACAATATAACTGTAATATAACACGTGTGTATATTTCCTAAAATGTAATTTTTATTTTATTATTTAAAAACATTTATATATATATAATATAATATTAAACAAAATTATATTAAAATGATTAAAAGAAGAGCCAAAACAATTTATAATATTCTTCATCCGCTTATCTTATTTCTTCCTTTTAGCATCCATTGTTACTTTTAATAATTGTAATGTTACTTCATCATGCAACTCCGGGTCTATCTCACGGAGTTGGGCAGCTATCATATTTCCAATTATGGTTGGTTTATCAAATGCAGCTTGTGCAGGAGGTAACATTTGTTTTATTTGGTCCATATTAAAAGATATTGACAGGGAATCGGCAATCCGGTCTAATGCACTGTCTTCACTGAAGCGACGTTTTCCTGTAAAAATATTCACATCTAATATTTTTCAACACTATAAAGTATTATAGTATAGCACTATAAAGTATTATAGTATAGCATAATTTTTACGCTCTTTACAAAACAGTTTGTATTTTATTTGAAAATATAATCTTCGAATAAATTTCCTATCTTAAAATTGGCGTGTTACGTGCCCTGAAGCCTCTTTTCGTTGAGGCTGTTAGAGTATTAGTTTGAGTATTAGTTTGTCGTATCTAAAGGTTTTGGGGGTCGCCGATTTCGAATCCGGTCTCAAAATTTGAAAATTCAAAATGGTTGAATCAATATGGAGGATTCAAGTTTTACCGAAAATGCTAAAAGTCTTCCGATTTTTGCGAAATGTAGTATTAAAAGGTTTCGGGGTCGCTGAAGCCGAAACCGAACTTAAATTTTGAAAATTCAAAATGGCTGAACCAATATGATGGACGGAAATGCTAAAAATTCTCCGATTGTAGCGAATTGAAGTATTAAAGGGTTTTCGCGGTTGCTGATGCCGAATCCGAACTTAGAATTTAAAAATTCAACCAATATGGCGGATGGGACTGCTAAAGATGAAATGTTCTATTAAAGAGTTTTCAATGACACTGATTTCGAACAATCTTTCCATTTCTATTCCTAATCTAAAATTTTGAAATTTAAAATATTTAACCAATTTGGCGAACGGCAATTCTATGTCGATTCTTATTTTAAGACCGTCTTAAGTAATCTCCTAAGACGCTAATGTGGTCCTCGGTATATGTAAGGAAAC
>NW_017257395.1:679-1978 GCF_001594055.1 Mycetomoellerius zeteki | reverse complement strand
GCGCGCGGAGCGCGCGCAGGGAATGTGCTAATTTGATAAAATGAACATACGTGATACATGATCAATGCTGCTGCTGCTGCTATTGCTGTTGTCACAAATTGAGCTGGCCATGTCCATTAAATCATTACAGTCTGAGTCAATATTGCTGATAGTTCTATAATGAAAAGAAAATTTGATTATTACATACACACATATATAATAGTATTGTTCGTTTTGTCTCGGAAGTTGCTCGAAGTCACTCCGAACGAACCCAGCATATTTGATAATGTGCTTTTAGACGTGTAAAACACTTGTTGTTTTTTTAGAATCTAAAAGAACACTAAAAGAACACTACAATTGTTTTACACGTCTAAAAGCATTCTATCAAGTACGCTGGGTTCGTTTGGAGCGACTCCGAGCAGCTTCCGAGAGAAAACGAACAATACTAATAATTAGTATTATTATCATTAATACATATGTACTTGCTCTGTAGCTGAAGATCACGCAAAAAATGCATACGTTGCAAATGTATCCACGGTCTTCTTCCACTTGTTGCAGCAGATCCACTCGCCGCTTGCTCCTTCTTCGGATAAATTCGAAAAGAATCTGATGGAGACTTCCACTTCTTTTTAATGGAATCAATGGAATATGTTCCTAAAAGAAAACATGAAAATACATAATTCGATACATCAATGTTTTTTCACTCAAATGGATTTGATTCAACTTCAAAATCTTTATTGATACGAGTGTAGAATTTTTCAATATACGACAAATATTGAGTGCTTAATAGTTCAAAATAATATAATTTATAATTTACAATTTTAGTCAAAGTAATACAATTTATCGCCAAGAGCCGTAAATACTTCTTCCCAGAGTTTCTTCGTCATCGATGATATAATGATTGTATTCCTTAAAGCATGGATGTTGTTCCAAATCATCCTTGTTATTAAAAATAGTCTCACAAACGCCACATGTAGATGAAATATCAAAATTGTCCTAAAATACGAATAAATGTTTAGTACTATACAGGGTGTCTAAAAAAAACGGATCGAAACACAATGGGGACATAGATTGGATCAAGGGGAACAAAACAGTTTTGTACCATTTTGCAGTTGACGCAATATTTAACGAGATATTAACGTTTAAAGATAGGCGAATACAAGCGTCCGACCAGCCTACTGCTCAAGCGCTATCCTTCTCCTCCCCATGCGCGCCGTTCTGAGTGGCTCGCTTGCCAGGCCATCCCATCGCGGTCCACCCGCGCCGCCCGGCCAGCGCGTCATGCGATCGGTGGGGATGGTAGGCCGTCCTGCCGGCAGC
>NW_017257395.1:0-502 GCF_001594055.1 Mycetomoellerius zeteki | reverse complement strand
TAGGCTGGTCGGACGCTTGTATTCGCCTATCTTTAAACGTTAATATCTCGTTAAATATTGCGTCAACTGCAAAATGGTACAAAACTGTTTTGTTTCCCTTGATTCAATCTACATCCCCATTGTGTTTCGATCCGTTTTTTTGAGACACCCTGTATATGCTATAAATATGTTTATATAAATAATGATACAAGAAAGGGCTACAAGCCTATATAATAAAGTTTAATACGAAATATAACCAACTATTGAAATATTTTACATTACAAGTCTAATAAATCATAAACAAATCATAAAATAAATAAGTAATTAAACATATACGTACGTTTCGAACCGATCGGGTTATTTTCAATGATGATGTTAGAAAGATTAAATAATAAAGTATCGGTTATAAACTTGTCAATTTTAAATTACATTAAAAATTGTAACGAAAAATCTAAAAAAATAACATGTTAATTATTAAGTAAGTCATAGGCCCATATTCATAGTCCAAACTTATTAATAAGTA
>NW_017257394.1:54659-60660 GCF_001594055.1 Mycetomoellerius zeteki | reverse complement strand
TTACTAAAGCGCTTTAGTAAAATAAAGAAATTTCACGCTACGATAGTCGTGTTATTTGCGCAACATCTCCCGCGCTTGACTCCTACTGCCCTTGTGCTTTCATTGTTTTTTGACTTTTAAAATCGAAGTAATGAATGTTTCCAACAATACCTTAGAAATCAAAGTAATGAATGGAAGTAATTCTAATGACGAAGTAATTGATAATGTTAATACAGAATCTAATAATCTTGATTCTGATGGTTCTTCAAATTTTTTACTATGGCTTCAAAATTGGGCAATAACAAACAACATATCACACGTTGCATTGACCGAATTAATGGCTCGTGTAAAGCATAAATATCCGGAATTACCTACCGATGCACGTAGTTTATTGAAAACTCCTAGGAAGATAAATGTACAAAGTATTCCATCAGGATATTATTATCACTTTGGATTGCGCAATTGTATCGAAAAACTTGTATCACGATGTTCTAAAAATTTGCAATCTATTCAAGTTAATGTTAATGTCGATGGCCTTCCTTTATTTAAAAGCTCAAATAGTCAGGTATACCCGATTTTATGCAACTTAATAAAGAATTACAGCGAGGTAAATGTTGTTGGGATTTACTACGGGAATGGGAAACCTGAAGATGCAAATTTATTTTTACAAGTTTTTACAGAGGAAGCAATTAATTTTACTTTAAATGACATAACAATGGGACACAACATAATGGGCATAATTATGCATTTAAAATTAATGCATTTATTTGTGATGTACCCGCTAAAGCCTTTATTAAATACACGAAGGGACATTCGGGTTACTATTCATGTAACAAATGCACATGTAAAGGAGAATATTATCTTGACAGAGTGTGCTATCCATATGTAAACAGTTTTGCTCAAAGAACAGATCATGATTTTCGTTTAAAATCACAGAAAGATCATCACACAGGCACATCTATACTTGAAACAATCCCTAATTTAGACATGGTGAAGGATTTTCCATCTGATCCAATGCATTTACTGTATCTAGGAATTGTCAAAGCATTAGTTGTAAACATGTGGTGCTATGGAAAACCTCGATGCAAATTATCTTTTAGTCAAATGTTAGAAGTATCGGCATCATTAGCAAAGCAAAAATGTCGTGTACCGTGCGAAATTAACCGAAAACCAAGATCACTAATTGATAGCAAAAGATGGAAAGCAACTGAGTTAAGAACATTTGTGTTATACACAGGACCAGTAGTTTTAAAATTTGTTCTTGACACCGATAAATACGTTAACTTTTTAGTTGTGCACGTAGCAGTCACTATTTTGTCAAACTCAAAGCATATGGAATTGTATTTAGATTATGCAAAATCATTGTTGAAATACTTTGTACAAACATTTATAATTCTATATGGAAAACAAAAAGCATCGCACAACGTGCATAATTTACTTCATCTTTACGATGATGTTCTGAAATTTGGAACATTACAGGAATTTAGTGCGTTTCCATTTGAAAATTATTTGCAAAAAATCTTAAAAATGATTCGAAAAAATGAGAAACCATTAGAACAGATCGTTTATCGTATAAGCGAAGAAAATTCTTGTATAAAATCTAACGATGAGTTTAGAACAATTAATAGAGAGCCACAACTTCAAAATTTGCACTTCAATGGTCCGATCGTGAATAATGTGAATTTCAATTAAAAAATAAATCAATATAATAAAATTGTATTTGAACAATTCATATTAAAAACGACAGCACCTGATAACATATGTTGTTTAATAGACGGAACTATTATAATTGTTCAAAATTTTATTTCAACTAATGAAGACACTTTTGTAATTGGTAATAAATATAATTCACTTACTGATTTTTACTCGGAACCATGTGCATCATCAAAATTAGGAATTTACGTTGTCGATGGTATTATCCGAGATCTGCAGAAGTGGAATGTAAAACAAATCGGATATAAATGCCTAAAATTAAAATTCAAAGATCAAAATGTTGTTTTCCCTCTTTTGCATTCAAAATAGTCAATATATTAAGTTATATGCTATATTCATAATACAAATTGAAAATTTGCTACATTAACAAACCTTACGTTCTTACGCTTTTGTACGACAAAATAGACATACTGTTCTAATTTTACAATTTGTTGACAATAAATGTTACCATTTCTATTCTCGATGTATTCTATTTTCTATTCTATTTTCGTTTCAAACTGGATCATCAGTATCAAGCTATTCTATATTATATCTCGTGCAAAAGTTTTCTTAAAAAAATGCATAAAAATTATTGTATAAAACGTATATATTAATAATGATATAAATATATATCATTTGTATTATAGTGTGTGATTTAGAAATTAAGTAAACATTTTTCTTATTAAAAAGACGAAAGTAAAGACTGCGTTTTATTGTGTATATTGCGGCAGTATAAGAAGTGTCAGATCAGTCCTGGACTATCGTCAGATTTATTGATGAAGATACAGTCGAGGCAGTACCAACTAGTTGGATCGAACAAAACCGATGTTACTGGCCGCCGTTGAAAAACGAGAAAATTATGGCTATTATTCGCAGAAATGAACGACCAAATACATGTTGGCCTTCCTACGAAATTAGTATTTTTCGAAACAGCACTTTTGGTAAGCATATGCAACGTTTGTTTGTATATCTGTGGTAATCTATACATGAGTCACAAATAAAGTAAGACTAAACATTTCATTTAAAAAAAGGCATGTATTAATATCATGATATTTAAGACATTAAAATTTCGATAGATTATTATTAAGCCTAATTCTTCTATACAATAATTTAATTTTTAAATATTTCAGTTCATATTATGTTTTTAGATACGAAGCGTATCACGCGTAATTCTTAGATTAAATTCTAATATAGTATAATCTGAATATAAATTTTTATATCTTTAGCTGATTACAAAACTGCTAGGGAAAAATGCAAAAAGTCAGAGTTTACCTCCGACTTGAATTCTGAAGCAGATGTACGACAAAAACGATCCATTAGGCCATTATCTTCTTCTGAAGATGAGGATAATATCCTTCCATACTCCATCCTTCTCATTCCTTCTTTCTCTCAAACGATCCATTCATACATTAGGAGTTGGACGTAACATATGTATTGCGGCAAAGAGAGTATATATTCTATATAATTCAGTTTCTAAAATAACGGATGTTCAAAGCAAAAAGAAGACTAAATATCGGCTCGCTTTTTCGGCAAGTAATAGTGATAATGAGTCTACAAAAAACACTTGATGTATGTTTAATAGTAATAGTGATAATGAGTCTACAAAAAACTTGATGTATACAATGGTTTGTTTAAATACTGTTTCATTAAAAATATCCTCTTAAGTCAAATTGTTATGTACTGATCAATTTTTCAATTAATTATAAATTTTTAACGCAGGCCTTATTGGTATCACGAAATATTATATTAAAATATCACGAAATATTATATTAAAATATTTTTTAATTGGTTTAAATAGTTTAGGTAATACGGAAAAAATTTGAATGCTTGCAAAGATGAGTAAGCATAACAATATACAAGAGTAATAAATAAAAACATATTTTACTTTATAGAAATACCGACAAATAAAGAACTTCCGAAAACAAAAGAGTTTTATTCGGAATCGTCTAGTACGTTACATGACCAAAATGATGAGAGATCAAACATTTTGGATAATGGGATTTCCAATAGTACATTCAATAATTCAATTTGCAATTGCAAGCGCTGCCCAATCCACAAAGATTTGCAAAATAATAACGGTTTGTATATATTGATATTAAATATTAATAAATACTTTTGGTATATACTTTAAATTTTACATAGTCATTTATTCAGCTAATTAAGTAATTAAAAGATAATTGTGTTTTAATGTACTTAACTATTAGTTTCGTTAATCGCATTGTTTAGTTCAAAAGTGTTGATAGTTGCTGATAAATAAAACATTTTATATGCATGTATATTATTAAATGCATGTATATTATTAAATCTAGAAGAAAATGTAATCAATGTTGGCACAGTTATTAAAATGAAGAACAAGATTTATAATATTTGACTGATATGAAATTTAATTTCGACAAAACTTATAATATTTGACTGATATGAAATTTAATTTTTCAAAATATAAATACCTTAATTTATATTTCAGATTCTGTGATATATTTTAAAGAAATTATACGGCAACAGCATCTCTTAAAAGCACAGATTTGGCAACAAAGTGATAGCATAAGAGACATTAAAAATGCATTACAGAATCTGCAGCTTAATACAAATGCCAATAATGTAGTAAACAATACCAAACAACAATCCCTTTTTTATTCCTGCAATATTCCAATACAAAATGAAAAGCAATTAGAGGAGGAAGTGGAAGACTTTTTGAAAATTGATGAAAATTTTGATACATCAGTACTGTATATAGCTATCATATTTGTGTCATAAATCTGTAATTCCATACTGATGTTTTATAGTAATGAACATTTTTTAGATTTTAGAAACTTCAAAAGTTGGTGGGAAAAGTGCTTACGAATTCGTAAAACGTAACTTGAGCCAAATTCTCACCAATGAACTAGCTGCTAAGTACAGTTGGCTGGGAAGGAAGAATAAACGTGTATTTCGAACATTAAAGCTATCACAGTTATTAATCAGAACGTTTTTAATAATCTTTATATACTTGTTTTTTAAAAATTGCTAATTTAAATGGATGTAGATAAATATTGTATATACGTTTCTGTTATAGCTGCAGGCGAGAAGGTCAATGCTACTTTTACAAGAAAAGATATCGAAGAAGCAATACAAAAATGGCTGAAAAGGGCGAAAGAAAGGTGTGATGCGGAACAAAAAAGATTGAATGCTCAACCGGAAATGCAACCGGAAGATATATGAGATTTTTTAAAAGCCTCTGCTTTATGTTCTTATTCATTTTTGGTCCGTTTATTTTTTAGTTTATTATTAATAAGTAATAGTTCTAGACACGCAATATTTTTGACGTCCTCACGCTGATAACTAATAAGTTTTTTAAGAGTGTTTCGCATATAACATTACATTTTGTGTCATTATATGGACAACTGGAAAATCTATGAGATTTTTTAAAAGCCTCTGCTTTTTGTTCTTATTCAGTTTTTGGTCCGTTTATTTTTGAGTTTATTATTAATAAGTAATAGTTCTAGACACGCAATATTTTTGACGTCCTCACGCTGATAACTAATAAGTTTTTTAAGAATGTTTCGCATATAATATTATATTTTGGTCATTATATGGGCAACTGAAAAATCTATGAGATTTTTTAAAAGCCTCTGCTTTATGTTCTTATTTATTATAGTTTAATTCGTTTATTTTTGAGTTCATTATTAATAAGTAATAGTTCTAGACACGCAATATTTTTAACGTCCTCATATTGATAAAATGTTTTCGAAGATTGTTTTCTATATAATATATATTAATGTTAAATTTTGTGTTTTATAATATATATTATAATAAGATCGTAATAAAAAGAAGAAAGAATACATATGTATATTTATTAAAAAATTAGAATAATATATTCATAATTATGGAAAAAGCTTCCTCTATTTTATTTCATTTTATATATAATTTTATTATTATATCACACTTACGTATACACGACTACAAAGTACGTCAAGTGTATAATTACAATATATACAGGATGTTCCAGACTACCGTGCCACCTGTTAAATAGCAGATTCCTGAGATTATTTTGAGACGAAAATCTTAATACGAAAATATCAAGGCTATAATAGTTTTTAAATTAATAGTGATTAAAGTTCTCTAATATGATAATTTTGAAATTGCTGAGAGGGCTCTGAAGCCCCAATGCCTGAGCGCGCAAAATTTCAGCTTTGTGATTATATATAGAACTTTAATCGCTTATATTATATATTAATTTAAAAACTATATAATTATAGTCTCGATATTTTCGTATTAGGATTTTCATCTCACAATGATCTCAGAAATCTGTTATTAATGGCGGACACCCTGTATATATATATATATATATATA
>NW_017257394.1:50430-53998 GCF_001594055.1 Mycetomoellerius zeteki | reverse complement strand
TTTAAAATAATTAAAATATAGAGTACAATTATAATCAATATGCAACAAAACAATATCTATTATGCTTATAAAGTATTATCTGTATTAATAACATCATTTATTTAGCTTTTAAATATATGAAATGTCTGTCGTTCCAATATATTGAAATAACTTGTTTCTTTATGAATTTTATGTAATTTAATAAAAAATACCGTTATTTACAGTAAAAAAACTAATTGTTTGCTTGATACTTTTCTCCGAAGTAAAAAATACCGTTTTTTACATCTCTATTCAATTGTGTGCTAAGTAACGATGAAAGTAACTGTAAAATTCGTTACCGTTACCAAAAAGATGTAACTAAGTTACCGTTACAGTTACCAAAAAGAAAAAGTAACGCAGTTATCAGTAAAGTTACCCAAAAAGTAACTTGTAACTGTAACTTCGTTATAAGTAACGAGTTACTTCTATTCCCTGATATATACACATATATATATGGACGTTCGATGGATGTCCATTGGACGTCCATGTATCACTCATCACGTGCGTTCCACAGAATGTCCAAAACATAACACATATGTCAAAAATTTTAATTAAATTTATAGATCTTTATCAAACGTCTGATGTACGTCCAACTAAAGTCCATCAAATAGCCATTGTAGGTCCGGCATGGACATTCTATAGATGTCCAGCGGAGTGTGAAACGTACTTCGAATGGACGTCCATCAAACGTCCGGCGAACTTTAATTGGACGTCCATCAGACTTTCGAATGTCCACAAACGGAAGTTCGATGGACGTCCAGTGGACGTCCATGTGCTATCTGGGTTATTAGTCTAATTTATGTTACTTGCACGATATTTGCAAAATTTACTATAAATATGCAAAAGTGAAGATTTGGTCTTTTCATAAGCTACAATTTCTTAACGTTCAGGTAAATTTGCAAGTTCTTTCGGGATAATCCTCGGATTCATTCCGATTGAACTCACAGATTGAATAGGATTGAATGACTATTTTGGATTAATAACGAATTCATTCGGATTAATGTTGAAGTTTATTATGACTGAGAAAGATTGAAAGTTGCTTCGGCTGAGCTTTGAATACATTCGGATTGGATATACGAATTGAAAAGATTAGAAAGTTTGTCTCGAATTGTTGTCGGATTTATTCCGACTGAAATTCTAGGAATTGTAAGGATTAGAAAGGACTGAAAACTTCGTCCGGATCAGACTCGAATTCATTCGAATTGGTCTCACAGATTGAGAAGGATTGAGTGACTGTTTTGAATTGATGACGGATTCATTCGGATTGACGTTGATGTTTGTTAGTGGATTGAAGTTGCTTCGGTTGAACTTTGGAATCATTCGAATTGGATGTATGAATTGGAAAGGTTAAAAAGTTTGTCTCGGATTGTTGTCGGAGTCACTCCGACTAAAATTCTAGAAATCGCATAAATTCAGAAGAACTAAAAATTTTGTTCTTATGAATAAGTGATTCATTCTGATTGGATGCAAAAATTGAAAAAGATTGAAAAGATTGTCAGGATAAATCTTGGATTCATTCGGATTGAATTCACAGACTGAGAAGGATTGAATAACTGTTTCGAATTGGTGTCCGATTCATTCGGATTGAAATTGGAGAGGACGCGGATTGAAATTGTTTTTCTGGTTGTACTACGGATTTATTAAGGTATAACTTGAAGTTGATACACGGATCGAAAAGGGTTACCAACTTGATTCTGATTGATTTCGGTTTGGGACGAATACAGATTTTGGAATGGCTCGGAAAAGTTTGAATTACGCCTGATTAAATCTCTATCCGAAACTTTCATCAGGGCAGCGTATGAAATACGCGTGCAAGGTTATGTACGCGAATATAGGAATTCCGCGAGTATTAAGCCCGCTAAATTAATAGAAAGGGCATACGATTAATAGTAACGCAAACTAACAGCGTTCTAGATACGCGAGAGATAACGACATGAGTGTAACATTGTATATCGTACGACGCAACATTGCGTAAGCCGACCGCCATCTTATCGTGCGATATTGTACGACGTTAACGGCCATATTGTATGACATCGCAAATAACGCGAATTAAGGTAAAGCGCGAGAGTGTGTGTGAGTAAAGGAGTGAAAGCACTTGTATATATTGTACATAATGTAGGCATATTTCTGCGAGTCGGTCTTGGAACCATTGTCTGGGGGATTCGTACCTGCCCGTTAGCTTAAAGAAGGAAAGAAAAGAGTGGATCGACGCGAACGGAAGATTTCCGAATTCTCGATAACTGTCGCAGTTGTCCGGGAGAGATGATTGGGCACCCGTAGTCGCATGATCGCGTATTATTGGCCGTTGCTTGATATCTTTCCGCGAGGGAGAAGAAACGCAGGGAGCGCGAATTCGGCGAGTCAGTCTGGCGAAGCCCCTGGACAAGAGATAAATAAACTGTATGCCCACTTACAGTTTTTCAGAAGTGGGATCGATGTGAACGATCTTCGTGGTGCTTTTTGGTGAAGAAAAGAGATTAATTGTGCGGCGAATTATTCGTGAGTGTCGTGCGAAGTAAATTTCTCGCCATGCGTAAAAGAGAGGATACGAACGTGATATTTGACAATAAACGACGAATACAATATAATCTGTGAGAGTTACGCGCGGATAATTTGGCGGTGAGTGAATGCATGTCCGAGTACTGGCGGATCGATATTGTCGTGTGGGAGCACTGTTATTATCGTCGTCCTCTGTTGGTGCTGTGAACATCAAGTTACCATGAAACTTTTGGAAGGAAACGACTTTACTGTGCATGAGCTGAAGGACGCCCTTCGTGAGAAAGGATTGTCCACTGTGGAAGCCAAAGTAGAGTTGATCGCGCGATTGAGTGTCGTAGATCGCATAGAATATCTGGACGATTCTGGGCGAGAAACGGAATCAGGCGCTGACCGAAAGTACGTCGGTTACGAATATCGGACAAGAAACAGTGGACGAATCGACAAATCCAGAAAACAATATGCTTATTTCGGAAGGAGGATCGAGACCTCTACCGTTGTTACCGGAAAAGTTTGAGAGCAGTAGAGTGATAGCATCGATTCTAACCCAGGTCCTCCGAGGGGGGGTGAGGGACAGGGTAGTCCCCGCGGCGCGGGGGGGTTCGCGGAGAGGGGAGGGGATGACGTCACTAGGCGAAGGGACTGACGTCATGGGGGAGGGGGGAGGGGGATGACGTCACAGTGAGTGACATCACAGGGTGAAGGGGCTGACGTCACGGGGGAGGAGGAGGGGATGACGTCACAGTGGGTGACGTCACAGGGTGAGGAGGTTGACGTCACGCGGGAGAGGAGGAGGATGATGTCGCAGTAGATGACGTCACAGGGTGATGGGGTTGATGTTACGGGGGAGCAGGAGGGGATGACGTCATAGTGGGTGACGTCACAGGGTGAGGGGATTGACGTCACGGGGAAGGAGGAGGGGATGCCGTTACAGTGGGTGACGTCACAGGGTGAGGGGTTGACGTCACGGAGGGGAGGGGATGACGTCACTAGGCGAGGGGGCTGACGTCACGGGGGAGAGGGGGATGACATCACAGTGAGTGACGTCACAGGG
>NW_017257394.1:42935-49557 GCF_001594055.1 Mycetomoellerius zeteki | reverse complement strand
CCAGCCTTGAGTCAAATCCCGCGCGCTCAAGGATCTAGGGCGCACGACGCGATAGTAAGTCGCGAGGACTCACGGAAGCTCGCGATATGGCCCGCGGCCAATCAGGGCCGATAAGGCTTATTACGTGGGCCCACGGTCGCCTGCGCGCCCCCGAAGGGACCCCGGGCCCGACACTTGCGCTGTGGACGCGGGCAGAATAAGACGTGCGGGACCACACAGGACGGCAAGGACAAAACAAGCGAGTTCTAGCGAGTACCGAGAGGATTCTGTGGTGAGTATCCATATCCGCGAAACTATCGTTGGATCCCGTGGGGTTGGATCCTTTCACGAGTAACTGCGTCGCGGCTGCACGCGCGTGAGCGTGCCATCCCGTCCGATACCGTCATGGTTTAGTTACAATTTCGAGTCAGTTATTTCGCACACCCGCCGCGGCCACAGCCAGGTCATTTTGTATCGTATCGTCGCGTCATAATCTTGTATCGTATCGCCGTATCATAATTTTGTATCGTATCGTCGCGTCATGACTTTGTATCGTATTGCTGTGCTGTAATCTAGTATCGTATTGCTGCGTCGTCGTTTCGTGTCGCGTACTATCGTCGTCGTCGTAGATCCTAGACTTCAGAGGATGTTCTCGCGGGTCCACGCATTCCGAACATTTTCGTAACTACGCTATGGGTCTCCGTAGCCGCGATACATGCGTCGCGTAGAATTACCCTAGAGTCGAGAGCTCGCCCATCAGAGAAGGGAAGCGGTTACTTAATACCGCGTGTTGAGAACGTATCGCGGAGGCCAGCGCGTTTGCATACCGCAGAATCAATTCGTCTGCCTGTACGTCGGAAACTGTATGATTGACGTAAAGAATACATTTGTTATTATATCTTACTGTTATTAATTCTGCCTATTTTACTGTTTTCTCGCCTTACTCGTTCTCCAAGAGATCCTCCGTTCCCGACTACGAACCACCCCCTCTGCCATTATCGTGGCTGAGCAGTCGGTTATTAGAGCCGTCCGTAGTCGTGAGTCTCTACATCTCAGTATTTTCGAGCGAGATCGTACCGAAAAGATTCAAGAAAGAGTGGCACCCTCTCTCATGCTTGGCGCCCAATTATTAACATGAAGTTTAGAGTATGTAAAATTTGAGAAAGCCGTTGTGGCGTTGAGCTTTTTTTTGTTGTCGCGAAGGTACCGACTAAAGAGAGGTAGAGCAATACTCGCGAACGCGCGACGAAGTGGCACCACGCTCGTGAGTGCGGTCGCAGCAGCCGTATTTTTCTTCCCGAACGCAAAGTTATTTTTAGTTTTTATTTTCTATTTTTGTTTTTATTTCTATTTCTATTTTTATTATTTCACTTACTTTTTATTCTATTTATTTCATTCATTTATTTCATTATTTTATTTTATAACTTTACATTTACGCGTATCTATTGTTTAGGAACAGCGCGATGTGTCGCGCTCGATGTAACGTGATACCGCGAAGATGGAAGGAAAGAAGAAAAGAAGGAAAGATATAATGCGAAGACGGATATATATTTATTTAAGCAATTATATATTTACCATACTTACTGGTTTTACCATATGCAGCTTCATATTTTCTCCGTATGAACGCTTTCCGCAACTACTCGCTCGCAAATATCTTAAATCTATCGCAGATTCGCTTAATACGGGCGCGACGATACTTAGCGTGACGCTGTCGAGTGTCGGCGCGCGTAATATGATACGGCAGGAAGGAAGAATGATAAGGTATAAGAAAAAAATGATAAAGATTTAATGCATATGTTTATAATACTATTTATTACTATACTATACTATATCTATAATACACTATTTATATATTATTATACTATATCTATAATAGTATTTTTTTACTATACTAACTATATCTATAACGCTATATATCTATAATACTATTACTATCTACTACTATTATATACTATCATAATACTATTATACTATATCTACAATACTACACACACACACACACACACACACACACACACACACACACTCTCTCTCTCTCTCTCTCTCTCTCTCTCTCTCTCTCCCTCTCTCTCGCTCTCTCTCTCTCCCATAATTATTTCAACTTCCTCCTGATCTTGCCTCCTCGCTCGCCTCTCTCGCTTCTCTCGCCGCCTCATTCTTCGATCTGTCCTCCACACATCCCTCTCCACACCTCGTATCGAGTCGATCAACATGTCTAATACATCATTCAGCTGATTGATGAGGTCAGTTGTTCCATGTCTGAAAAAGAAAAAAATATGAAATTAATAATGAGTGAATAGCGACATCATAATTTTCGACAAGCAGATCAACATATTATTTGGAAAAACAAGAAGTAATAATAATATAATAACAAAAAATAATTTTTTCGTTAAGATGTAACCGTAACCTTTTATTACATGTAAATATGATACTTGAATCAAGCAAAGGAAGAATTGTTCTTAAGGAAAAAGATATCTTTGTTAAACACATATGATTCTCTACCATCGATTCTATACAATAAATAAATCGAATTTTGGTTCAATTGATTCAGAATATATTTTGAATAAATTTAACACTTGTGATGAACTTATGATAGACTTGCGGATATATGAACATTTAAAATACTTGTGTAGTGTAAAAATACTTACGTTCTTTCCAGCAACTGATTGTCACATAAATCAAATGTGACTGCAAGCGCTGATCCTAACCCAGGCTGACTCGATGCGGTTGCCGCCACAGCTTGTAAATTTTGGGCACACCCCATCAGCTCATCGGTTTTAAGCGCTAGTAAATGCGCCAACGTATTAATGTTGTTCGCGCTATATAATAAATTCACGATGTTAGCCATATTTAAATTTATTTGATATGAACCGGCTGACTGACTGACAGACTAACTGTCCGCGGAGGCTGTGCGAGATTTTATAGTAAAGATGTACGTGACAATATGATATCATTTTGAAAAAGAATCCTTAGTCCAAGTACAGCCAAAAGTGCAATGCACTGGTCAAAAGTGTATGTCTCAGACAAAAGTATACGAGAAGACGTTGCGTTCAAAAGATTCCACGAAGAAACTTCAGCATTTTTTTTGCTATAATGAGATCCACATTTCATATCGGCAGTAAAAAATATAATGTATCAGTCAAAAGTATATTGTTTCAGGCTAAAGTATATCTCGCGTCCAAAAGATTCCACCTTAGCATTTTATTTATTGCAGCTCTTCACATATTATTGAAGCGCGATTAAACGTATATCTATCGAACCGCTATCGAACCGCTATCGGTACATAGTCAAATAGCTTTCAAACAGCTATCGAACGGCTATCGAACCGTTATCGAACCGCTATCCAACCGATATTGAACAGCTATAAACAGCTTTCAAACAGCTATCGAACTGCTATCTGTACACAGTAAACAGCTGTAAAACAGATATCGATCCGCTATAAACTGCAATAAACTGCAATCGAACTAATATAAACAGCTATCAGACACCTATCAGTTCATTTTTAACAAGCATCTACTTATATCAATCATATTACTACTATGGGTGATACGGGTAACAGAAATAAAACGTATTAATGGGATACATTTATTTAAAAAAGTCTTACAATTCTTTCTGGCGTCGAGACCACCAGTTGAATATCTTAAATACATTTTGCAATGAACAATTGTTAGCATGTCTTCCACATCGTATAGTATTACAGTCATCTATAATAGATTACGAGGCGATTCCACATCATCGTAATGCGCATCCAGAGTTCAATGATTACATCATCGCTGTCGAGTATATCAGCTAGCCAACGCCGTTTTTCAAGCCCCTTTACATATACGAAAGCTTCATCCTCTTCTATCAGCCTCCTTAATTAGGTGTTTGCCATGCTGTACGGGATTATCCCATCGTCCCACCGCAATCCATGGTGATAAGCAGTCAACCTGGAAGCGCAAGATTTGTAGGATCTTGTCAGAAAATTCCATGGCATAGGACATGAAAAAATATAATGAGTGAGAATGGCTCCTCTTCTCAGCACCGCCACTTCCTTGACGATAAATTTTTTGCCGACGACGAATCCTTGCAGATCCACAAACGTCGGCATGACGAACACTTCAAAACTGCGCTCATATCAGCGGCAATCTCTCTTAAATTCTTGTTGATGTTGCAATTTACATGATCTTGCGCACTACGTTCGACAACGGACTGTATTCGATTACACGATCGTGTATGATGAGACAGTATGCGATAGTATTGGCAGGCACATTCTCCTTGCAGTCAAATTCTATGCGTACATCCACGGTTGCGCTCTTGACGGATTCGTTTTGTCGCAAACAATCAATAACCGCGAAAGGCCCTTTCTCGATAAACGAGAGCACGTTGAGAAGCGTTTCGAAGCAGTCGATTCCGTAATAGGCTTTACTAAAAGCAATTTTCGTTTCCGATATCGTGTACACCTCATGCAATTTTGATCTAATGCACGACTGCGCGTCATTTCGATTGCGTCGTTCAAGTAGCGTGTGTAATCCTCAAACGTTATGGATTTTGCCACAACGCTGCTCTTGACACCCTTTGCCTTTTTCGTATCTTTCTTTCCTTGCACACGTAAAGCGTACATTTTCACTCTAAGCCCGACGAAATCAGTCATGACGGCACCGTTGTTCTCATCTTTCATTAGGCCTGAAACTTTTTTATTAGCGAGCGGAATATCATACGCGTTATCGATAGAGTAATCACTAGTGTCAAATCTATTGATGTCGCGTTTCATGATATCGTAAACGTCATCACATTCCATATGGTATATGAGACTGTCAGTATCGGTATACATAATTTTGCATTTATCGCGAAACAGCGGTGCCATGTACTCGTGGTGAAATTCGTACAAACGTTTTAGATATATCAAGGATGCACATACCCACGTATATCGGTTTGTCGAACTTCACCTCGAACTTACGCAGTTCTATCGCGACCAGATTCTCCGAAAAGACGCTACGACTGTGGAAGTTTGGTTTGGCGATCATTGCCTTCGCACCGTATCTACTTTCCCATTTTATTAATAAATTTACGTCGACGCGATCGCGCACATTCTCCATGGTTTTGCCAAATACCGCGTTATTTATCAGTTTATATAAATTTTTCTCAAAATCATTCTTCGCCAATGTTTTAAATTTGGTGTTTAATTCTATATAATCGCGAAGCCATGGAGCTTGCGCGAATTGTAGTATGTGAACCTTTGCGATACGGAGACCGTAACGAGTACACTGCTGCAGGTTGCGATAGTGGATGACGTAACGTTGCTTATCGCATAATGTTGCGAGGAGCTTGTCCTCGCGCTTGCCGGGTGATTTCTCGCGTGTCGGACAGAACGGTAGGTCAGTGTGCGCGTCGTGGAGATGTTGAGGGTACTCCAAGTCCACCTCGAGAATATAGCCTGTCGGTGAATCTAACGCGATGGTCGTAAAATTGAAATTGTGCACGTAATCGATCCATCGAAAATCGGCGTAAGGCAGTGGTTGACACATTGCCCAACCGTAGAGGTTGTTGACGTCATAGTACATCAAGTACGATGACGGTTTCGATGGATCTTACGACGGCATGTATTTGTTGTTGGCTTGCGCGTACCTTTTGAGCACTGGCTCAGACCATCGAGTATTCCGCGCTCGACAAACATGACCATGTCAATGTCTGCGAGCAGTTCAAATTTTACAGCTGTATGCTTCAACATGGCATCCCATGTGAAGTCCGGTGAGGTGTAATAGTACGCGGGGTCGAGCCCGTAACTCATGACGCAACTGTTGCGGAAATTTTCAAAGACGTCGGCCAACAACAATACATCCGTTTTTAGATACAGATCGCTATATTCACCGAGCGTTTGGATGGAGAACCGTTGCCACACGTTGACGGCGTGCGCGTAATCACTCTCAGATACCGTGTTGTCCGTCAATGAACTGTAGAATGACTCGCTAGGCGGCAAGCATAGTTCATTCAATTTTTCACTGCAGTCAATGTACTCGTACGGAAAAACGCCCTTTCGTTTTAAAAGATTAAAATCTTCTTCCGATAAATCGGAAAATTCGCGTCGCAGTACCCGCAGCTTATCATTGTTGAGAAAAGATGCCAATTTATCTAAGCGATTTATCTAGAAGCGAAAAATCTATATGAATCTATGAAGTGTAATTGTATGCAATTCTTTTGATTGATTTTGGTACTATCAACATGTTTGGTGAATGAGATGTATTTTTCTTTAGTTATCGGTAAAAGATCAACGCGTCCTTCGTACGTGGTGGCAATTTCCTTGATAATGAAATGAGCGTCCTAGCCAGATAAGTTATGGAAAACTACGGGTATGCAATGCGAATCCTTATAATTTAGATTGCAATTTGAGTGCGCGGGGCCTCTGTATCGTCCGGTTAAGTGGCAGTGATCGCGTACCCGCGTATCGTCTGGTGTAAACGGTTTCTCGCATACGTGACAATACGAAGCGCTGTTAAATTTTTCCCAGTCGTGGCGCGTGAAATCCGCCATGGGAACATTAGCTGAAGTTGTTGAATGTACACTGTGCACTAGATTTTTCAATTCTTCCGCGAACCACGCTATACAGTCTTTGTCACGGCGCAATTGATAGCCTGACAGCGAGCTGTCGTAGGAGCAGTGCACG
>NW_017257394.1:40105-42010 GCF_001594055.1 Mycetomoellerius zeteki | reverse complement strand
CTCTTGTTCGAGCGTTTGTCACCAGCCACGAATTCACCGTTAAATACTGTGTTTATCTTTAAAGAGTCATATCTCTGTAAAACACACTGCACACTCTCGAGCACAATTTCACTCGCGTCTTCGAGGAATCGGCGAGGTTCGACATAATTAGAGTTTATTACCGCGCCTGTTAGAATCCGGTTTTCGAACACCGTTTCGATCTCGCGCCATCGAAGTCCATATCCTGCGCCTACGTGCACAAATCGTCCGCGCACTGAATCCTTCAAGCTCTCAAGTCGCGCGATACATGCTATCACCGATTGTCTACTACCGGTCGATAATCGCGGGCGTTTAATACGGCTCTGTTCTTCCAGAGATTCTATAAATTCGTCGCATCGCTGTTCCCACGTGACGTACTCTTCTCTTGTATTAAGCAGGGTAGCTTGCTCAATCAAATCTCGCTCCATGTTATCACTTTTGCTGTTAGATTTACTAATGATGTGATGCGCCTAAATCCTTACATTTTTATATCATTATTTGTGCTATTTATGATGATGTTGTCATCGGTAAACATTTTAAATGTCCTTGAAAAATTCTTTCATTACGCTAAATCTAACATGGTTGTTGTACAATTGCATCATATTGAACAACTTTTTCGCAACCGCTGCATTTTGTGGTATCAAATTATAATACATTGATGATTTCATCATCGGATGTATCTAAAATCTTTTGTTGCTAGGTATGCATTTTGTAGGTGTTAAATTGATCATGTCATCGCGAAAAATGTTGCGATGTGTTTTCACAAAGCACTTTTGTGGTATCAAATTACAATGATGGTCTCATCAGGTATGTCTTTTGCATAAATTCTTAAACTACAGCCGCATATTTGCAATGTTGCATTTTTAACTGTTGTTCAGTAGTGGGGTATAAACATTAAAAAGGAGGTGAAACGATATTACTGCATCAGTCACTCAGACGATTTCGACATCATCAGTATGGATTCTCGTGTTCAGCATGAACCATGCAAGTAAGTATATCACTTATATCTGCAAAAATGTTTTCTATAGACTGCTTATTCGTTTGTTGTTCCTTGCAGTGCGCGTAGCATTTTGAGGAGGGTGTTCGCGCTGACACCGACAGCGTACAAGTTTCTGGAGATCGGGATTATCGTGGGACCAATGTCTCACGTGGAAATTGCGATCGGTGACTCGAGGCAATCGCATCGTCCTGCCTCGTGCTACGTGGACGGCGTTCGTCGAAAAAAAGGTTGATATCGAGCGATTGGTGCAATCGCCTACTCCGTCGTCATTAGTGATTCAAGACTTTGTGATTGAACTTGTTAAAATACGCGATATGGACACTGTGAAATTATCTTTGTGTGATAAGTGTTTATATATGAAACCATCGACCATGCTCTTCATGTTTGAACTGGAACAATGTGTTGAGCATGTATATTTCGATTTGTGTCAATGTACAAATAGTGTAAGCGATAAATTTAAATATTTCATTACATATTTATGTCAAAATTGTATTAGGAACAAATGCGATGCTATAAATATCTTGCGTAAGATTTATGATAAAAACTCACATATTGAATGTGAATTGATTTTATATGCTTCACACAATATTGTATATCATGCGTTACGTGAGTAATAAATGTTTATTAATATTCTACATATCTCAATATTTATAGTATCATTATTCATTCCATCCTTTCTACGCTCCCCCCCCTTCCTTCCTGCCGTATCATATTATGCGCGCCGACACTCGACAGCGTCGCGCTACGTATCATCGCGCCCGTATTAAGCGAATCTGCGATAGATTTTTGCAAGCGAGTAGTTGCGGAAAGCGTCAAAAGGGAGAAAATATGAAGCTGCATATGGTAAAACCAGTAAGTATGGTAAATATATAATTGCTTAAATAAAT
>NW_017257394.1:30090-39674 GCF_001594055.1 Mycetomoellerius zeteki | reverse complement strand
TCATCCTCCTCCCCTCCCGCGTGACGTCAACCCCCTCACCCTGTGACGTCACCCACTGTGACGTCATCCCCTCCTCCTCCCCCGTGAGTCAGCTCCCTCGCCTAGTGACGTCATCCCCTCCCCTCTCCGCGGACCCCCCCGCGCCGCGGGGATCCCCCCTTGTCCCTCACCCCCCCTCGGAGGACCAGGGTTAGAATCGGTGCTATCACTCTACTGAGAGCCATTCACAACGTTTGGAATTGATACAGAGAGAGAGGGGGGGAGGGAGGGAGGGGGAGAGAGAGAGAGCAGTTATTGCGACGAGAGAGAGAGAGAGCGCGAATTAACGCGAAGTGCCTCGAGATCGAGTGGTGTCTCTTCGATGACTGGTGGCGTCCGCAGTATTAAAGATCTTCTGCCAGAGTTCGACGCGAACGAAAACGTTTTGGAGATGGAAGAATCAACTAGAATTACTGAGGAATTCGTATCAGCTGGATGACAGCTTTACCAGAGTTCTGTTGAGCTCAAGATTGAAGGGGCGGGCACTCACATGGTTCTACTCGAAAGTGGAATGTTTGACACTGAATATCGAGGATTTATTAAGAGAACAGATGTTTGATCTGCGACCCGGGAAATTGTCACTTCGAAAGGAATTTGAAGCCCGTGTATGAGAGACGGACGAATAATTTTGTGAATATTATCATGAGAAAGTCATTCTTGCGAACCGAGTGCCTATTGCAGAAGACGAGCTCCTTGACTATCTTGTAGAGGGTATCACCGATATGCGCTTATAGAACCAGGCGCGCATTATGAACTTCCAGTCAAGGGTAGAGTTGCTAAAATCTTTTGAGAAAATTAGTCCCCAAACAAGGAAATACAACGATCATAAACAGAAGAAAGAGGTCACGAAATTATTCGGTGCGAAGAGGCACCATTGGCAGGAAGTAAAATAGTGAAATGTAATAAGTGTAACGAAGCGGGACACATTTTTAAGGGCGGTATTCATAGTCCAAGCTCAAGATAGTACTTAAGATCAACTTGATCAAGACCGTCTTATTGTATGAAGACTGTCTTAAGTATTATATGATTCACAGATATGACTTAAGATAAACTTATCGAAGAACTTCTCGCCTAAGAAATTCTTATTCTATTTGAGACTTTCTTCTCCAAGATGTTTAAGATCCAACATGTTTAAGATCATACTTATTGACCATTCAGCTATTTCCGTATACTTCTGTTAGAACCAACCAATAAGAAGCGGTATTGTCAGCAGCACCATTGCTGCAAACACAGACTCACGCGCGCGTTCGGTACTATACCTCTAATCAAAAGAATAATTCGTAAAGAATATCGATTTAAAAAAATATTAACATGCAAAGTTGTGAAAGTACGAAAATATCAAAATCAAAACATTATAGCGCAATCGAGAAAAAAATCTTTTTGGAAATATTAAAAGATTTCAAGCACGTTATAGAGGTTAAGAAAAGTGATAGCTCAACACTTCGTGATAAAGAAGTTGCATGGTCGGAAATTTGTAAACGATACAATGACTGTACAGTGATTTTGCAAGAGGTGAAGATCAAAAGATTGTTTTATATTACATGAATTTATTTAATATGGATATATATATATATGTATATACAGGGTGGGGAAAAAGTACCGGGACACCTGAATATCATAGAAAATATATGTATTACAGAAAAGTGTTTCAGACAAAAGTTGTAGGGTTCCAAAAGATCTATTTACTTATCATATCCGTTTGACTTTGCGTAGCGTCTTCAAGGTCAGGTCAAGGTTAGATCAATTTTTTAAAATGGAACACCTTATTTTTCATTGCATATTCTTATAGCACATCTCGAGAGCTTTCCAAAACACTATAACAAAATATTTTTTCATGAAATACTTTTGGATCAAGGTCATTGGAGGTTGTACCTCTTATTTCCATTTTTATGTAAAAATGAATTTTTAGTGCAAAAATGAAAATGAAAGGGATAATCTCCAATGGCCTTGATCTTGACAAATGTTATCCAGGACATGATCTTAAACAGCATTCAAGAGGTTTTAGCCGTCTGTCGGACAATTTGCGTAATGCTAATGTCAACTGTACTGTAACTTTCGAGTCATAACTCCAAAAGTATTTCATGAAAAAATATTTTATTATAGTGTTTTGGAAAGCTCTCGAGATGTGCTATAAGAATATGTAATGAAAAATAAGGTGTTCCATTTTAAAAAATTGATCTGATCTTGACCTGACCTTGAAGACGCCACGCAAAGTCAAACGGATATGATCACTAAATAGATCTTTTGGAATCCTACAACTTTTGTCTGAAACACTTTTCTGTAATACTTATATTTTTTATGATATTCAGGTGTCCCAGTACTTTTTCCCCATCCTGTATATGTGTAAAGTACACATATAGAAATAGATTAAATACCGATGAGAACAAGCCATTTACGGTCAAGCTGGATCTTGGAGGCTTCTAATTTATAATTTCGTGTGAATTTATATACTACGTATGTAATTCTTAATTGCGCGCCGAAATTTTTCAGACTTACAACGCAAACTCTAATAAACTACCGCAATACTATCACGAGTTAAATTGATTAACAATGTAACAATTTTGATGCTCACAGCATCTTTAATTTTTGATAATGTCGAATGATATATTAAAATTTATGAATAACTTATTAACAATCTGTAAATAATATTTACAGATTGTTAATAAGTTATTGAGGCAGATTTTAATATGATGTTTTAAATCATTTAACATTATTAAGATCAATTATTAATCAATTTAACTTGTGATAGTACTGCGGTAGCTTATTAGAGTTTGCGTTGTGAGTCTGAAAAATTTCGGCGCGCAATTAAGAATTACATACGTAGTATATAAATTCACACGAAATTATAAATTAGAAGCATCCAAGATCCAACTTGACCGTAAATGGCTTGTTCTCATTGGTATTTAATTTAAACTCACGGTCCAATAAGATTTGATATTGAAATAGGTTGTTTCACATGTTTTATTTTTACATAACGTACAGTACAACAACTAAAAAAACTGTGGGCAAATTTGAAACAAAGTCAACGAAAAGTACTGACAAAAGAGAAACAGGCTCGTCTAGATACTGGTGGCGACCCACCTCTTGCAGAGATAAATATTGACCCTGATATAGCTCTAATAACACCGCATCTTATGGAAACAGCTTCTGTTCTGTTTTCATCAAACATGTCAGAAAATGAAGTTAATGGTAAAAACTCTTCTATTTGATTAATATGTTTGTATAATATTCAGAAACTTCTTGATATAATTGTAAATAATGTCATGCATATATTATATGAATGTGTATATACCATGTATTATATATACGTGTATATACCATGTATGTGGTATACACATTGATATAATACATGCATGACATTATGGCCATAATATACATATATATATTATGGCCCATATTTTGAATCCTCTTTTATCGATAAAAGCACTTTCATCGAAAGAGGATTCAGAATATGGGCCTTATACTTTTATTATTATTTTAGAAAACGAAGAACATGTTATGAATGCTTTACAAGATGGTAATATAATCATGTTATTCAAAAATAATAATGGAAAATTAATGACTAAGAATGCTGAAATAGATGAAGGTATGTCAAATTAATTATGTTAATATAAACAATGTTATTTTAATTAACCTTAATGTCATTTATTAAGATTATATTCAATTATATATATATATCAAATATATGTAAAATATTGAACGTTTATAGAAACTGCATGTTTATAAAAACAATTATCAAATAATTGAGTTTGGATATTGTTGATTTTCAGGTGATGTAACTGTAGATACAAACAAGGAAAATCAAAACACCCATGAATGTAATATTAATTACGCAATGTTAATTACGTATTTCCATACTATTTTTTACTGATTAATTAACTAAATTGTGTTTATAGGGCTTCCTATGAAAAGAAAAGGAAATTGGGATACTGATGGTTTAAGAGCACTAAAAAACATATGAAAGAAAAAAAGAACTATACACACTTTGGTTAGTGAAGACGATATAAAGATGGAAAGAATTAAGCACATAATGGAACAAGAAAAAGAAATAGCTGATATGCGAAAAGTTCACGAAAAAAAATTGAATACAATGAAAGAAGAGTTTCATACTGAATTATATTCTTTAGAAATTCGAACCGCTCCACAGTTCCGGGACAGAATCCCGGAAAACTGGCAAAAAGTCGATTTTGGAATTTCAGTAAAATATGTATGTCATTGTCATCTCAATGCATCAAAGTAGGTCGAATTTAAATTTTATAATATTTAGCTTTTAATTTGGCAGAGCTTTGAATATAAGCATAAACCTAAACCGGATGAACAACATACATATGTTATAAATGCTATAAATTTCAAAATCCATAACTTATATCTTAAATTTTATTATTTATTGTTTTTTTGGTATATATTTATAAATGTTATAAATTATTAATAATCATTTAATATTGCATAAATAAAGTTCTGTATCGATTGATTTGAATATTTTTACATTTTTGCAAGTCAAAACTTGCTATCGATTGGTTATAATTAGAGATACCGCTTCCTAATGAAATCTGCTTTACACCGATACATTCTCATATCATATCCCTTCAAAAAAAACCTGCCACTTTTTGTCACTTTGGCTTCGGCGAAATAGCCTATTCGATCGCAGCACGCGCCGCGCACGTGACATAGTGTCGAGCGTACGCAAACGAGGGAGATGTTTATTTTCGTAAGCGCATCTTATTAAACGCAGATTTTGAATTAGCTGGATTTACTTTCGAATATTTTGTTTTTCACATTTAATAATCAGCTATGTCAACCATATTATTTACCAAACGAGAAATTATTGAACAATTTTTCGTGAAATCTGGTATTGATGATAGAATTTCAGCAGTTGTAAATTACGTTTTGTCTAAGCTAGGAATGCATATTTCTAATATTAAGAATAATGAACTGCGGCAATTGAGAACATATGTATCTGCACTCTATAGCAAGCATAAGGAGAAATGGAATGGCGTGAAGAGAACAAAGATAAAGTATGAGTCAAAACATAAGAAATGGCTGGATTTATTTTTACTATTCCTAACATTTCAATGAAAAATGTTGTTTCTGATTCTGCCACAGTTGCTGGTCGGCCATCTATTTCATTTCACGGGAAGTCCGATCGATCAAAAAGATTAGAAGTGGCAGCTATTAGTAAAAAATATAACAACGATCCACTGAAACTATTAATGGCATATTGGATCCACCATTCTGAATTTTAAAATTGTAGTATTATATTCGAAACCAGCGACCCCAAAAACCTCCGAATACCGAGTTTCATCCAAATCAAGTTACTTTTCGCATTTTGGTCCGCCATATTGAATCAGCCATTTTAAATTTCGAAATTTTTACATCAGAAATGAAATCAGCGATGCCGAAAACCTTATATAAATGTATCGATGTTGGATATTTTCACATATTTTACGAGATATTAATTTTTGCCAGTTTTTCGGGATTCTGTCCCACTGTGCGCTCGTGCAAAAGCCGAGCTTGCAGAGTTACAATTGCAGAAAGAGAAAGAAAATATGAAAGCGTAGTACTAAAAGTTTTTTAATAGCAAAGACTTATTAACCAAAGACAGTAAAAAGTATTTTATTTTTGTAAAAAAAAAACAATGAGATTAATAATTATGAGTATTATATATTTTATTTTTATTTTATTACTTAATTTTCTTGTACTTCATTTCTCTAATTACACAAAGAAGTACACTTCAAAGTAGATGTTGTATTAACTTATTTCATAATATGATATATGACATAAAAATGTTAAAAGTTAAAATCTTTTAATATTTACAATTTATTGGTATTAATAAATATTAACATGAAAATTAAATGAATACGCAATTAGAAAAAGTCGAACAATTTATATTGTTTTTATAATGTTAAAAGTTTATTTGTGTTTTTTTGTATTACATAGATATTAAAATTTAATAAACTGTATTAAAAAGGTATCAAAGATATTAAATAAAGATTATTTTGATTAATTGTGTTTTCTTTATATATAACATTATTTTCGTTTATTTGGAGACACGATAGTGTCTCGACGTTAAGATATATCTTACAGTATACATATAATCTTACAATATATATATTGTATATCTTGTATTATCTATGTATCTATCTTACCTATGTATCTACCTTAAATCTACGTTTTATCAAATATTGAGTTCTACATATAACAGACATATATATAATAATTTATCTATATAGTCTTTTAATAAGCGCTGCTCTTATCGCAAAACCTTCACTCGGTTGCCAATGTGGTTCATTTTCTGGTACATATATTTCGTCATATTGTTCTACTTCTTCTTCTTCTTCCAAAATATCATTAAACGTTAATGACAAATTATGTAATACAGCACAAGCAACTACAATTGTAGTTGAACAAATCAATTTGTTGCTTAATCCTCTTGATAGACATGGAAATCTACGCTTCCAAATTCCAAACGTTCTTTCAACAACTTGACGTGTTCTTCTATGAAGTGCGTTGTAACTGTAATAAAAAATATATTTTAATTACTAAATTTGTAAACACTAAATCACAGCTGTATTTTTAGAATAATATTTTAAAAATTAAATAAAAAGGTATGAAACGGGCTGCGAACCAAATGATATTCAAACGAAAAATAACATAAAAATCGACACTATGATAATCAATACTACATAATAAACAATATAATTAAGTCTCCTTATGATCCCATCAAGGTTCGAAACGCTTAATTATATTGTTTATTATTGTGAGTATTGATTATCATATTGTTAATTTTTATGTTATTTTTTGTTTGAATATTAAAGATCGTTTGGCTCATACTCCGTTTATTATTTTATTTAATTTTATCATTTGAGCCAGAATATTAATTTATAATTTATTTTTAAAACACTTGAGAGTATAATTTTTAACAATATTTGTATTAGCAATTAAAATTTTGAAATAAATTAAAGATATAATATTAACGCAATTTCCTCGTCTGTTTGTGGATTTTGAATTGGAGTTAAAAGAAATGGTAGACAGCATCTCCTACGAGAGTTCCTGTTAATTGTCGTCGAACGTATTGCATGTATATCCTAGAGTTTTGGAAAATTCGACTGTCATGTTGGCCACCCGGCCATTCTGGAACAATATCCAGAAATTCTGTTCTAGGGTCTACAACAGCCTGTATACGAGAAAAGGTAAAATGACTAAATATTAATATTTATAGTAAAATATGTATATAATGTAAATATAATATAATAACATTATATTTTACATTAATAATATTTTATTAACGTCAATTATATAATATATGACCAATAACTGTTTTTTTTATTTATGGCATACAATAACTCTATTTAAATCTTTATATACATACCTGTACATTTAATGAAAAATATCCTTTTCGATTTCTATAAATTTCTTCTATGTTATGGAATCTTGTACCAGTTAAGCGTATATGCGTGTAATCAGTTGCTCCTTCAATACTAGGTAAACCAATACCTCTATTACCACATCCGATATCTTTAAAAAGTCTTTGATTCTT
The DNA here is from genome assembly GCF_001594055.1 of Mycetomoellerius zeteki. Taxonomy (NCBI): domain Eukaryota; kingdom Metazoa; phylum Arthropoda; class Insecta; order Hymenoptera; family Formicidae; genus Mycetomoellerius; species Mycetomoellerius zeteki. The sequence continues at coordinate 32,098 of NW_017257394.1, read as the reverse complement.
TCGTATGGCATCTGACGAAGAAGGCATTTTTACAAATCGTTTTAAAAGTTTTGCTAAAAGTAGAGATACTCGAAAAACTGTTCTTGAGACAATTGGCTGTGAGACGATTATGGTATCTCCAAGTACTTGCTATAAAAATTAAAAACGGAGAAATGTAGGGCATCTACCACAACGCACGATCTTTTTTGCGAAATTTGTCTTTATAAATATAATAAAATTTACATATATAAGAATATAAATCAATAGACGTTTCGGCCTTAAATTAGGCCATCCTCAGTATAACATACAGAATATAAAATTTACATAATCATGTTCAGAGACAAAATATTAAAATATTCATTATTGAAGTAAGCCTTGTATATTTTCCGTTTGTTGTCATGCGCATGCGTGGTGCCGTGGGACTTACTGTCTGCCGGTTTGTGTACCGTGTTATAGTTAGTTGCTTTCGAACCTAGCATAGAGACGCTACGGTTAATAAAGGATAGTTAAAATAATTGCTGTCTTCGTTATTGGTTAAATGCCCTTTCTCACTAATATTCTGAATCTCTGTGTGAAGAGCTGATTGCCTTACGCTAACATACATATTGTACAAAAACATATGATTACAATACAAAAACACGTCCGCTCGTTATGTTTCGTTCTATTTGATTTTTTTTCCGTACATTTTAACATGCATTTCGATTTTCCTATGCTTCTGTCCATTAAAATTCATTTGTATAAAGAGTTGAATGAGCCAAAAATTGAACTATATTGATAATATAATATTGTAATATAGATGTATAAAACAAACATTCTTTGAAATATAATTAAAGATGCTTTTTTAATATATTTTTACTTTATATATTTTATTATTTGAATGACATACTTGAAAACTTCCTGTTGCGAATCGTAGACAAATTAACAATTGACACAATGGAAGAATAGGAAGACCACGGTTATTATTACATGCAAGTTAATTTTCTATTAGAGGTAGAATTCCATATAGAACAGAATCTTTAAATCGGAAACGTCTTTTGAATTCTCGATCGTTATAAATTTCAAACGGATTGGTCCAGTCTCTTATGTATCTTTTTGGAACTCGCACATAACCTTCATCATCACTTATAGAATCATCATCAACTTCTTCTAAATCAATATTTCTTATATCTTCTATTTCCATTTTAAATAGAAATATAACTTTTCTCATCAACATTTGAAATAACAAGGTGTGTCACATTAAAAACTTTAAACTGAGTACCGCGTGTGTGCGTGGTAAATCAGACAAGATTAACTTAAGTCTACTTTTAACTCGACTTAGATTTTTCCTTACTAGAGAAATGCTTAAGATCATCTTAGATGACTGTGAATTCGACAGTAATAAGACTATCTTAAGATCATACTTATGTAAAATAAGATATATTCATGAATCTTATTGAAACACTTAAGATTATCTTCAAATAAGATAGACTTCCATAAGCTTCCATTCACAGCTTGAAATTTTCTTAAGTTGCACCTCATTCCCTATCTATAAATCTAGAAGACATCTTAAGATCGAACTTAAGGCGATCTTAAATATAAGAAACGACTATGAATACCGCCCTAAATACTGCAAGCGTTCGACTGCGTCGGTGGCAACGGAGAGAAGAGCCTGTTTTGTATGCGGATCGACGGAGCACTTGGCGAGGGTGTTCCGAACGCAAGCAACCGGCGACTTCGGAAGCTGGAATGAAGACTGAGCAAACTACCTCGACTAATGTGATACAGCCTGTTGTACTACCAAAACCCTATATGGTGACTATAAAAATTTCCCCTAGCAATAAATGCGGTAAGGCAGACGCTTATGTAATAGATGCGATGATAGACTTGGTTTCACCGATTAGCCTCATTCACAATAGTATTGTTAGAGACGATGGGTGCGATCCGGTAAGTGAAGATACCAGTCAATTTTGCGGGATTAATGGTTCGCGTCTTAAGATATTAAGAATTTCTATGGTAATGTAGATATACAAGGCATGGGTACGAAAATAAA
>NW_017257394.1:0-26349 GCF_001594055.1 Mycetomoellerius zeteki | reverse complement strand
TATTGAAGTAAGCCTTGTATATTTTCCGTTTGTTGTCATGCGCATGCGTGGTGCCGTGGGACTTACTGTCTGCCGGTTTGTGTACCGTGTTATAGTTAGTTGCTTTCGAACCTAGCATAGAGACGCTACGGTTAATAAAGGATAGTTAAAATAATTGCTGTCTTCGTTATTGGTTAAATGCCCTTTCTCACTAATATTCTGAATCTCTGTGTGAAGAGCTGATTGCCTTACGCTAACATACATATTGTACAAAAACATATGATTACAATACAAAAACACGTCCGCTCGTTATGTTTCGTTCTATTTGATTTTTTTTCCGTACATTTTAACATGCATTTCGATTTTCCTATGCTTCTGTCCATTAAAATTCATTTGTATAAAGAGTTGAATGAGCCAAAAATTGAACTATATTGATAATATAATATTGTAATATAGATGTATAAAACAAACATTCTTTGAAATATAATTAAAGATGCTTTTTTAATATATTTTTACTTTATATATTTTATTATTTGAATGACATACTTGAAAACTTCCTGTTGCGAATCGTAGACAAATTAACAATTGACACAATGGAAGAATAGGAAGACCACGGTTATTATTACATGCAAGTTAATTTTCTATTAGAGGTAGAATTCCATATAGAACAGAATCTTTAAATCGGAAACGTCTTTTGAATTCTCGATCGTTATAAATTTCAAACGGATTGGTCCAGTCTCTTATGTATCTTTTTGGAACTCGCACATAACCTTCATCATCACTTATAGAATCATCATCAACTTCTTCTAAATCAATATTTCTTATATCTTCTATTTCCATTTTAAATAGAAATATAACTTTTCTCATCAACATTTGAAATAACAAGGTGTGTCACATTAAAAACTTTAAACTGAGTACCGCGTGTGTGCGTGGTAAATCAGACAAGATTAACTTAAGTCTACTTTTAACTCGACTTAGATTTTTCCTTACTAGAGAAATGCTTAAGATCATCTTAGATGACTGTGAATTCGACAGTAATAAGACTATCTTAAGATCATACTTATGTAAAATAAGATATATTCATGAATCTTATTGAAACACTTAAGATTATCTTCAAATAAGATAGACTTCCATAAGCTTCCATTCACAGCTTGAAATTTTCTTAAGTTGCACCTCATTCCCTATCTATAAATCTAGAAGACATCTTAAGATCGAACTTAAGGCGATCTTAAATATAAGAAACGACTATGAATACCGCCCTAAATACTGCAAGCGTTCGACTGCGTCGGTGGCAACGGAGAGAAGAGCCTGTTTTGTATGCGGATCGACGGAGCACTTGGCGAGGGTGTTCCGAACGCAAGCAACCGGCGACTTCGGAAGCTGGAATGAAGACTGAGCAAACTACCTCGACTAATGTGATACAGCCTGTTGTACTACCAAAACCCTATATGGTGACTATAAAAATTTCCCCTAGCAATAAATGCGGTAAGGCAGACGCTTATGTAATAGATGCGATGATAGACTTGGTTTCACCGATTAGCCTCATTCACAATAGTATTGTTAGAGACGATGGGTGCGATCCGGTAAGTGAAGATACCAGTCAATTTTGCGGGATTAATGGTTCGCGTCTTAAGATATTAAGAATTTCTATGGTAATGTAGATATACAAGGCATGGGTACGAAAATAAAGTTCTATACGGTGTCCGATAATGTTATGATATTTAAAGTACTTTTAGGTCGTGGTTTTCAGACATATCCGCAATTGCGTATCACATTCGGAGATACTGTTGAGATTGAAAGCGTGGATGAATCTTGTGATAAGCAGATATCGAGCGTAGTCATTGTCGAGCAATTTAATAGCGAACGGAGTGAGTTACGAATTAATCCTATGATTAGTCAGGAAAAGAGTGATAAAATTCGCGAAATTTATAAATCAAGTTATCTTGATAACTTCCAAGCGGAAAAAAGTGGACCCGATTTTAAAATGAATATTGTTCTTAAACATGATCAATCGATAAGCGCGCGCCCATGTAGACTATCTTTCGCTGATAGAGAGGCGTTGCAGAAAATCCTGAATGAATTGTTAGAAAAAAAATTCATTCGGCCAAGTAACTCACCATATGCTAGCCCGATCGTTTTAGTACAAAAGAAAAATGGTGAACGCCGATTTTGTGTAGACTTTCGTGAGCTCAATAAGATTACGGTGCATGATAATTTTCCTATCGAGTTCATTGATGATAATATAGATTGTTTACGGAATAAAAGGTATTTCTCTCCGTATTAGATTTGAAAGATGGATTTCACCACGTTGAAATGCATGAAGAATCCATAAAGTTTACGTCATTTGTGACACCGTTGAGCCAATACGAGTATCTGAGAATGCCCTTCGATTTGACAAACGCGCCATGTGAATTTCAGCGTTTTATACACTTACAATAGTGTTTGAGAAGCTCATATGGGAACATAAGGTATTATTGTATTTCGATGATATTTTGGTCGCTACGGAGAGTATTGATGAACATTTAGCAATCCTTTCTGAATTGTTCAAATTAGCTGGCGAGAGTCACTTGCAATTTCGTTTAGATAAATGCTATTTGGTTCAGACTGAGATAAAATATCTTGGATATTGCGTGAATCAGCATGGAATACGACCGAGCGACGAAAATATCGAAGCTGTATTAAGCTATCCGATTCCGAGGAATGTGAAGAAAGTCCATCGTTTTGTGGGACTCGCGAGTTATTTTCGTAGGTTCGTTCCTAATTTTTCTTTAGTGGCTAAGCCGTTGTATGAGCTAATCAAAAAGAACGCTACTTTTGCCTTCGGTGTCGCGGAGCTCGAGGCATTCGAGACGTTAAAGCATCGGTTGGCAAGTAAACCAGTGTTGGCGATTTATTCGCCAAAAGCTGATACGGAATTGCACTGTGATGCAAGTGCGAGCGGATTCGATGGAATTTTATTACAAAATCGGTTGTGGAAACCCATTTCTTTTTGGAGTCAGCGAACTACGCCCACCGAAGCCAAATACCACAGTTATGAACTCGAGTGTCTCGCTGTAATCTATGTACTAAAGAGATTCCATATTTATCTTGCTGGATTAAAATTTAAAATCGTCACCGACTGTGATAGTTTCCGTCTCACGTTGAATAAAAAATATATAAACCCGCGGATTTCCCGCTGGGCGCTATTCTTACAAAATTATAATTACGAAATAGTACACCGACCAGGAAAGCGAATGATCCATGTCGACGCACTTAGCCGATGTCACACTGTATTAGTGTTAGAAGGCAGTACGTTCGAACGAGCCTTATCTATTTGCCAAAACCGAGACACTGAGATTCTTAAAATTCGCGAAAAACTTGAGAAAGAAGAGGTGAAACAATACGAGTTGCGTGACGGCCTTGTCTATCGAAAGGACAAAAATCAAAAGTTATTCTTTTATGTTCCGCGTACAATGGAAACCAACATAATTAGAACATGTCATGACGACATCGGGCATGTTGGCGTTGATAAAGTTGTCCATAATATTTCGAAAGTTTATTGGTTCCCGAAAATGCGCGAAAAAGTAAAAAAACACATCGCAAATTGTCTTCGTTGTATCGAGTTTTCGTCCCCGAACGATAAGGGTGAAAGATTTCTTCACAATATACCGAAAGAGAAATTACCATTCGCAACAATTCATGTAGATCATTTCGGATCGCTAGAAAAAACAGGAAAAGGGAACCGACACATCCTTCTCATTGTAGATGCATTTACGAAATTTATTCGAGTTACCCTTGTAAATCCACTACGACGGATGAAGTAATAAAATGTTTGCGCGATTATTTCCATGCGTACAGCAAACCGAAGCGCTTAGTATCAGATCGAGGCACGTGTTTCACATCTGTTCAAAGAATTCTTAAAAAACGAGGATATTCAGCATATTCTTATCGCCGTAAGCACACCAAGAGCCAATGGTCAGATCGAACGTTTTAACCGAATTTTCGCGCCCATGTTGACGAAATTGAGTGAAAATCCAGTGGGATCGGAACCTGAGCGATGTTGAATATTCTTTAAACAATACTGTATGTCGAGCAACAGATGAAACTCCATCGCGGTTATTGTTCGGAGTAAGCCAGAGAGGAAAAGTCAATGTTTTGTTGCGTAACGTTTTAGATTTCGACGTGGAGAGATCTAGAAGAGATCCGGGACTGCGCAGCTGTGAAAATCGAAGGGATGCAAGCCCAGTGTTACGTCCTGTAGACTCCACGATTCTTTTCTTTCGTGGAAGATCGATCGTTGTCACTCGGATATCATTTATGAAACGTAAGTAGTTATAACAGTCTCGGACTGTTTATGAAGAATAATCAAAGAGTAATCTACCCCTTATTTTTCACCACGGATCTAAATATCAACCACGGGATTGAGGGCGATGAAATTCCAGACATAGAGACCACGGTCCGTTCAAACAAAAGATCGCAATAGATTCCTCTTTCGATAGACGAATAAATAATTGAATCAATTCCTAGTAGTAACTCCATACCGTTGGAAATAAAACCTAACACCGGTGACCGACGGAAGTTTAGAAATCATAGATTAGACCTTTGAAACTCGAAGAGGAATCTGTTTATCGTCATCTAATACCGTGAATTCGTAACGGACAACGATCTTTCTTGATATAGTTCTAAGAAGAGATTGCGAACCTAGCGATAAGTTTCACACGAGACAATCAAAGTTTACACTAGCCACCCACTCCTATCCTTGGCGACACCACCCAAAACTGACCAATCCGATGTAAGAAACGGGGCGGATGACTAAAGCCAATTTCACCAATAAGCTCTCGGTGATCTTAAATGTTTAAACAAAAGAGACCACCAGTACCCTTCTGGGAGCAAATCCCGCCAATCAAAATCCTAATCGGTCAAGCTGTTACATCCCATAAGGATCCACCTCCAAAAGAGTCCTATATAAACCGCGATCTCACGACCCGAGAGTTAGAGTGACGGATAGAATTCAAAAATCAGAGTGACAGAATTCAAAAATCAGAGTGACAGATAAAACTTAAAAATCAGAGTGACAGATAGAACTTAAAAATAGTCAGTGACAGAAAATCGGCAGCAGTAGTCGAGGAGAAATCTCCGCATTTTCCTGACCTGTACCAACCAACTCTCGTACCAACAACACTAGGAAATCACAGGAAGGCTCATCAAAACAAGTGAGTCACATAATCTTATATTCTTTTTTTTTCCTTCCTTTTTTTTGGGTTTTTGTTCTTTTCTTCCCCCCCCCCCTTTTGACTACTTGCCTTAGCCGGGTATAATATTTATAATTTTCAAATCTCGTAGTGGGTGACCGACCACGTCGCTCCCGGGTTTCCCGCGTAACTAAATCCCGACGGAGACAGAGGATTAGGGAGGCCCGTCAGCTCTTAGACGAAGCCTATAGTGAATATTTAGCCACCTTGGATAGGACCAATAAAATAAATAATAGTGATAGTCTTAGTAATAGTCTAGACCCAGTCTCAGCCCCTACTTCCCTTAGCATCCCTCACTCTTTAAATCTATACCCTTGCTCACCTCCAGTTCCTTTCTCTCCACCTGTTTTTTCACCTCCACTTGCGCTACTCTCCCTTCCACCTCCTCCCCGTTCTCCTTCCCCTGACGCGGAATCCATCGCATCTCTCCTCACCCAACGAATTTTTCCAGACACACCCCCCCTTTCCCGTTGTTCCTCTCCCGCTGACTCAACGTCGAGCGTGGAGTTCTTGGCAGAAATTCCCCCAGCTCGTCCTCAATATTATTATCATCACGGATATCACCGATCCCTAAATTCCCTTTTTTCCCAGTTCCCAATTTCCACCGATCCTCTCCCCCACAACGCCTTCACCGTAACATTCGAAACCGCAGATCCCGATGAAATCCGAAGTGCCATTACCGGACAACCTCCAGACGCCCATATCCCTGTTTTCCTTCCCTACTCTCTCCATCCTTTCTTAGTCCCGGTACGGTTTTTCCTAAATTTCTTCCCCCCTTCTTCCTGTATCATTAAAGAAATCCACTAATCACCTTTAATTTCCATCCGCCCTGTCGTTTCCTTCCATCAAAAATTTCCTACACATATTCACTCTAATTTACAACACCAATATTTTTTGTATTTATTATACAGATCCGCATTTATGTTCGCGAACACACACACACACATACACTCCCATCGTTACATACCTTTTACTCTAAGAAATATATATATCTAATCTAAATATTATATCTAAATATTATATCTAATTTTATATCTAATGCGTTAAGTAATTTAGTTATGGAATAATTATTAAATAAAAGTAATTATATGTTTCAATGAAATATTTTAGTTAATTTCTTTCATTCCCTCGTATTTCGGCCCTGCTAAAAAAGATTCGCACACGGTCCTTTCCCGGGTAAAAGCGATTCGGTTCGTTGACCTACAATGGGACCTACGATCGTACGACTCTTGAAATCGGAGTCATAGCGTCTTATCGGGACGTTGACCTATATTTTGGAGTCACCTAAGTGCGTTCGACTCGCTCCATCCCCTTCCACTCGGATGCATGCGAGACATAGCGTCTGCTCTAACGTCCTTCCATACTCCATCCTTCTCATTCCTTCTTTCTCTCAAACGATCCATTCATACATTAGGAGTTGGACGTAACACCAGAATGAACATAAATATAATTTGCGGAGGAAGGCTGATCGTGAATATAAGATAGGTGATTACGTCGAGATTCGCAATATCGAAACCGCACCCGGTGTAAACAAAAAATTGTTACCAAAATTTAAAGGACCTTATCTTGTAAAAGCGATTCTTGATATGTCGTCACTGATGTTGATGGATTCCAATTAAGCGACCATACACTGACATTATCGCGCCAAACCAAATGCGACCCTACATACATTGATAATTTGTAATCTGTAAACTCTTTTATGTCCAAATCGTTAATTTTAAAATTTAGTATTGTGTACTCCTAAGTATTAATAAGTGTGTATTATTCGTTTGTTTTATTAGTTTGCGACCGCACTCACGAGCGTGGTGCCACTTCGTCGCGCGTTCGCGAGTATTGCTCTACCTCTCTTCAGTCGATACCTTCACGACAACATTAAAAAAACAACTCTACACTTCAACGTCAATGATTGGGCGCCAGGCATGAGAGAGCGTGCCCCTCTTTCTTAAACCTTTTCGGTACGTTCTCACTCGAAAATACAGAGGTGCAGAGAATCACGAACGCGGACGGCTCTAATAGCCGACTGCTCAGCTACGACATATGGCAGAGGGGGTGGTTCGTGGTCGGGAACGGAGGATCTTTTGAAGAATGAGTAAGGCGAGACAACAGTAAAGTAGGCAGAATTAATAACAATGAGATAATAAATTCTCTGAATCAATTACACGGTTTCCGACGTATAGGCAGACGGATTGACTCTGCGGTATGCAAACGCTCTGGCTTCCGCGATACGTTCTCGACATGCGGTATTAAGTAACCGCTTCTCTTCTCTGATGGACGAGCTCTCGATTCTAGCGTAATTCTACGCGACGCATGTATCGTGGTTACGGAGATCCATGGCGCAGTTACGAAAATCTTCGGAATGCGTGAACACGCGAGAACATCCTCTGAAATCTAGGATCTACTACGACGATAGTATGCGACACGAAAAGGCGACGCAACAATACGATACAAAATTACGGCACAACAATACGATAAAAAATCATGACGCGACGATACGATAAAAAATCATGACGCGACGATACGATACAGAATTATGACGCGTTGATACGATACAGAATTATGACGTGTCGATACGATACAAAATGACCTGGCTGTGGCCGCGGCGGGCGTGCAAAATAACGGACTCGAAATTGTAGCGAAACCAAGACGATATCACACGGGATGGCACGATCACGCGGTGCGTGCGTGCAGCCGCGACGCAGTTACTCGCGAAAGGATCCAATCCCACGGGATCCAACGACAATTTCGCGGATATGTGCGATCCCTCCAATTCGGTATTCGGCGGCTTTACAATACGTTACGTTCGTCTCACCACGAAGTTCTCTCGATACTCTCCGCTGATGTCCTGCGTCCTCTCGCACGTGCGTTCGCTCGGGAATCCACAGCGCAAGTGTCGGGCCCGAGGTCCCTTCGGGGGCGCGCAGGCGACCGTGGGCCCACGTGATAAGCCTTATCGGCCCTGATTGGTCGCGGGCCATCTCGCGAGCTTCTGCGAGTCCTCGCGACTTGCTATCGCGTCGCGCGCCTTAGATCCTTGAACGCGCGGTATTCGACTCAATGCTGGCGTCGTTTCGGCTGCTCGCAACGGTCCCCTCTGTATTGCTTTTGTCGGCGTGTTGTCCGGATTCGATGGGTTCCTTTACAGACAGGCTCGGCCTCCGGATTCGATGTCTCCTCTCGGCAGAGGCTTCCTTGCGGCACCGTCAGTGGGGTCCCTCGCTCGTACTATGGCAGAGGGTGGCCATCCCCTTACGTCGCCTTAGTCTCCCACGGCATAATCGCCTGTAAAGAGTTCAGCTACAGGAAAACAGTTATGCTCAGGGCGTTAATTCGATAGTATGGAACGGTATCACCTGTGCGCTACCCTTCCTCTGGGTGGCCTCGGGCCTCCAATATGGTCTTCTATCTTCTTCTGGGCCGCCTCCTTGAGGTGGTGGAATGTGTCGCACATTAAATTACCTACCGCAGCCGCCGATACTAAAAATTATCAAACAAATTCACAAAAAGAAATAATAACGTTACGCGAAACGCGACGACAAAAATCTCCAAATTCTCGCTCCAAAATTGCAACAAGCGTCGGCACGCCCGCCCTCCGCGTCGGGAGGACACAGGACAAATTTGCCGCGCTACTTCGGCCAGGTTCGAATGACCCTTGTGACGGACGGTGAAAAACGTCACGTCACAAGTTATAAGGTGCTGTACAAGCATTGTAATTTGATTTATTTGACCGGGACGGCCAAAAGGTCAGAATGGCCGAACTGTAGGCATATTTCTGCGAGTCGGTCTTGGGACCGTTGTCTGGCGAAGTCGTACGTCCGTTAGCTTAAAGAAGGAAAGAAAAGAGTGGATCAACGCGAACGGAAGATTTCCGAATTCTCGATAACTGTCGTAGTTGCCCGGAGAGATGATTGGGCACCCGTAATCGTGTGATCGCGTATTATTGGCCGTTGCTTGATATCCTTCCGCGATGGAGAAGAAGCGCAGGGAGCGCGAATTCTAAATATTCATATTTTTTAATATGATTCTAACTTTTCTTATTAATATGCTTCTTATTGATATTATTTTTCTAAGTATTTTATTCTTATTTTTATTTACATTCATGTTTTACTACTACACTATCATGTTATTATATCGAGATCTAGCAGCGCCAATTTTTGTATAATGTTTTGAAGGAGAATTAAATAACCACTACTTCAGTTGGTAGAGAAAATCTTTGAATGAATTGTGATATGATAATTTTATTTAAGAGGAATTTAAACCATTTGGATTGGAAAATAGGAAGATTCTTCAATAAGTATACGTATACTTAGGTTTCATTGTAATATAAAAATTAAAGATAGTACCATTTGGATTAAGTAAATAATAAAGATAGTATCACTTAGGTTTTACTTTTTATTTTGTAGTAGAATTTAACTTGGCGCCACAATTGTTGATATCGAATCTTTTATACAGATGATACATATATCATTAGATTTAATAAATTTTGTGATATAATGATTTTTTCATATAATAATTTTTGAAGGGGAATAAAGCCATTATAACTTGGGTTGAAATGTATCATATACAAAGAATTTCATCAACTCGATTAATCCTAATCGGTGATTAACTGTCAACCATAAGTGGTCAATTCTACTAAACAACAAACGCAATTAGTCATCAGTCCCATAGCCGATTAAGTAATTGACGTTGCTGAAACCGGCCCAAATGGTGGTTCTACACGAGAAGCACGCATGCTTAGCGCTTTTTTTACCTTTTTCTTAAAAACGTAAGTTTGTATATGATTAACGTCACTATTACTTTCTTTTTGGAAAATAAGAGTATATTCAGAATGATCCTGAGAACTTGTGTCTGAGTTCGAAATGTAATAATTTCGAACTTTCAGCTCTGAAGTGGGTCAAAATAATTCGAACATACATTCAATCCGAACTATTTAACATTCGAACTTAAGATTCGAACTGTTCGAACTGTCAAATCGTTTGATGTTTCTGAGCACTAGTTCAGATCAAGGTCATTGGAGATTGTTTCTCTTATTTTCATTTTTGCATTGAAAATTTGTTTTTATGTAAAAATGAAAATAAGTGAAACAATCTCCAATGATTTTGATCTTAACGAATGTTATTCAAGACAAGATCCCGAACAACATTCAAGAGGTTTTAGCCATCGAGCGGACACCTTTCATAATGCTAATGTCGGCGGTACTGTAACATTCGAGCCTTATAACTCGAGAAGTACCTAATAAAAAAATATTTTGTTATAGTGTTTTACCAAGCTCTCGAGGTATGCTATAAGAATATGTAATAAAAAATGGGGGTTTCCATTTAAGAAATTGATGGTGACCTTCACGTGACTTACAAACGACTATCCAAGGTCAAACCAATGGGACCATCTTATATCCCCCTCTAAACCATACAACTTTTGTCTGAAACATTTTTCTGTAGCTTCCATATTTTTCGAGATATTTACCTGGTTCCATTAAACTGACTCACCCTGCATATACATATCTTAAAGTTTATGTATATGGACATATATTTTACATTTTTTCGCAAATATTATTTTATATTTTATGGTAACAGGCAGGTATGCCTGTTTTGTACATATTCGTAACTGGTGAAATGGAAATAATAAGAAACTCCGCGCTATTTCATTTTCTTTGCAATATTCAAAGAATTTTTTAAATCCAAATATTCCAAAAAATTATGAGAGTTAATTATAAAGTTTGAAAAATCTTTTCGCGCAGCGGCAACAACAAATGTTTCAACGAACATTATTCCTAAATTAATGGAAACAATTAACAATCTTGTAACATGTAATTGATGTTTTCATATGTGACAGCAATTCGTTACTCAAAAGCCAAAAAGTTTTTAATGTCTCTAACAATGATGCAAGATTTGTAAAATCTTGCGCCATAATATGTATTATACACTACTCAAAAAAATTATGGCATAGAAAAATTGAGGGCAAAAATTGACTAATTTTGACTAACGATAACTTTGCGAAAAATTATTGTAGGATGACAGTTTTTTTTTAAATTAAAGCTTAAAATTTTTATTTTAAGAGGCTATATGGCCAGATTTTAAGTTTGATGTATCCCTGCCACTGTAACTTTCAAAAATTTGAGAATAAAATTGTAGCTAGAAGATAGAAAATGTCTAATGGTTTATTTCAGGAGAAACTTAAAACAGATCATGATATTGAATCACTCTTGACTAAAAAGAATGAAAACCAAGTTATATACGTGTGTGAGTTAGTTCTGCATTTTTTAAAATTTGGATTTTTCTTGATTGTGCTGTATTGTGCTACGTTTGTGCCACATTGTGCCGCAAACCGCAACTCAATAACATAAACCGTTTAAAAAAAAAATTTTTTTTCTGCTAGCCCTGCACTTTTTAAATTTTGGATTTTTCTTGATTGTGTTGTATTGTGCTGCGTTTGTGCCACATTGTGCCGCAAACCGCAATTCAATAACATGAACCGTTTTACAAAAAAAATTTTATGCTGGCCTTAGAAATTTTTAGGAATGAGAAACTTTAAACCCGTGTAACTTGCGAACGGTGTAAGATAATCGAATTCTGTGAGTTGTGCTGTGTTATGCTACTCAAAATCTACGTGGAATGTTCATAAAAAGTTTAGAATGGTAGGAGAAACGACAGAAATTGTTGAAAAAGTGATGGGGGAAAATAAAAAATTTGACATTTTTGGATTTTTTTTAGTTGTGCTAAATTGTGCTACAACAGTACAACAACTTTTCCTAATCTCAAAATTTCCTCAGATCAACAGATTTCGCGGTATCGATGAAGTTATGCATCAACCGTTACGAATTTTTAAGAATGAAAAACTCTAAACCCGTGTATCTTGCGAACGGTGTGAGATAATCGAATTCTGCGAATTGTGCTATGTTGTGCTACTCAAAATCTACTAGATATGTTCATAAACAAAATAGAGATTGCTTAATACTACATAAAAATTTTCGAAAACGTGGGAAGGTGAATAAAAAAAGTTTCTGCATTTTTTGAGATATACCAGATTATCCACCACAATAATTTCTTTTTCATGGGAAAAAGTTGCCAGACAATTATCGTAGTACTGATAATGGTAGGGGCGTAGGTGTTAGGAAAACTAAATCCGAAAAGATTTCGCAATCGCGTAATTTCCGAACTGTACTTCTGCAAATTATGCGGGTCATGTTATTCGAAACTAATAGGAGATGGACGAGGAAAGTGTTAAGAAAGTATGTGTAATTCAACTGAAAAAGAAGAGGAAGAGGGAGAGAAAGAGTAAAAATGCGTTTGGACTGTGCCGTATTGTAGTAAACGGATGCATTTATAATGCATTTATGATTATAACGTTTCTCAATATTATTATGTACAAAAAAGTTCTGAGCTTTTTTTTTTGTAAAATTCAATCTTTATTCAAAAACAAACGAAAAAATATTAATCAGCGAAATATTCTCCGTTTGCATCAACGATCTTTTGCCATATTTCGGGTAGCTTGCGAATTCCTTGACGATAGAAACTCACCGGCTTCGAAGCGATAAAGTCATCAATGCATTTTCGTATTTCTTCTAATCTCACGAAATGTGTATCAGCCAAATAATGCTGCAGCGACCGGAATAGGTAGTAATCGGAAGGCGCCATGTCTGGGCTATACGCCGCGTGCGGAAGAAGTTCCCAACCTAACGCAAAGATATGGTCCTGAGTCGCTTTCGCAACATGTGGTCGAGCATTGTCATGAAGCAAGATCTTGGTCAGTAAATGGCCTCTTTTCTTCTAATGCATCGCTCAAATTGGTCATTCGCAATTGGAAATTGGCAATTCGTCCGTTTCAATCTTTTCAGGGCGTCCAGCACGCGATTCATCTTTAAGACTGAAATCTCCGTGGCGAAACTTTTGATACCATCTTTTACATGTAGCATGACTTACAGCGTTCTCTCCATATGCAGCACAAATCATTGCAGTGGCTTCAGCAGCATTTTTCTTCAGATGAAACGCGAAGTGGACGGAAAATCGAATATGCTCTTTTGTTATTGCCATCGTGAACACTACTGATTTTTGAGGTTATGTGCATCAAACGCCAAACCGTATGGCATTTTAGAAGGCCAAATGTTAACGCTTTAAAACCGCAAAAGGGCGGGAAGATATATAAAATTTAAATTGTTATTTCGGTTGTATGAAATCTAAAGCTCAGAACTTTTTTGTACACTAATAAAATACCGTCATTAATAATTTTATGTTGAGTAAATCTTAATAATGTGTTAAAAACATTTTTTTATTGTAATCAATGATTATATGTATATAAAGAGATATATTTGATTCATCTAATTTTAATACATATATAATTTTAATAAATATACCGCTTTCTGCTTACACCTGAAATCAACGACATGGACGTAGCGGTATTCTGGTTCCATTTTTCTTTTTTATATTTTATTTGTTTTTTTTTAATTTTTTAATTTCCTTGTTTTATTTTTATTATAATTTTTTGAGTTCTTAATAATATATATTTGTGTGCTGTTGTGAATATTGCAAAGGGAAAGTGGTACCGGAAAACCAGGTCCGCTGGTGATGTCGGAGTTATACATGAACAATCACGAGGAGTCAGAAGGTGTTGGAAAGCGTAAAGACTGAGATCGGTATAAGTGAGATGTGCTTCCCCAGGTAGCAAACACACGTCATTTTGACGTCAAATTTTGGTCATTTACTGACCATGGCTAACGTCACTAAATAACGTCTTAATGACATCATAATGACGTCATAATAACGTTCTAATGTCACAAAATTATTGACGTCATTGCAAGGACCTCATTTTTACGTCATGTTAGGACGTTTCCAAGCAGCAAATTAATTTAGGTGTCTCGGTAACAAGTTGACATCAAAATGACGTCTTTGACGTCAAAATGACAGACGCCATCAGCTTCATGCTATTTGTGTTGAGATCTCAACAATTAAGACATAAATATTGAAAACAATAATTTACAGCCACAATTTATTAAAAGATTTTATAATGCAATTGCATACATAAATGTGTGTGTATCCTTTACTATTTATTGTAATAAAATAATCTTAAAAGTAAGTATATAATAGTAATTTAATTATTTTAAACTTAAATTCTATATTTCACAAATGTACACAAATTTTCCGCTATTGTAAGCTTTAGATACCTTATGTATTAATTTAAATTATGTATGATTGGCATAGAAACGAACCTATTATTATCATCAATATAAGGTAATACAATACATTTGTTGCTGACGGGATTAATAGCCCATATTTTCAAATCACTTACCTTTTACAACGTATATATCGAGTAATGACGAATGACACGGATATATATAAAAAAGTAAATATTCAATAAAGTGTTTTCCGATAAGAAATATATCGCCTTCTTTTGTTTTTATAATATTATTTCTACAACTTTTGTATCATCCTTTAGCATACAATAACTGTTTGCCTTGTTATATTAATTAATATATAGAAAATTGTACATTTGTAAAAGTAATCTTCTTATATTGTTTGTACGACTCACAGGTATTATGATTTAATAACGGACCATTTTTATGTTACATATCTAAAAAATATATATTTCTATTAAAATTTTTAAAATTATGTTTATTTAACAAAACAGAATCTATTTCATGCAGTCGATGTATTTGTTGCAATAAATTAGTAGGAGATCTTATTAATTTTTTTAAATGACTGAGATAACTTTCAAATGGAAAAGATGAAAATTCATCTAAAGGACCATAAATTTCTACATCGTTACATATATGTGTTAAAAGATGAATATTGTAAACAGCAAATTCTGGACCGTACAATTCATTTTTACAATGATTAATAAAAGTCAGCAAACATTTTCGTGCAAATGGGATTCCAAAATTATTTATATGTTTGTTTGATATTAATATAGAAATTGCTACATGTAAAAAATTTTCATAAAAGGCTTTGGGTAAGATATTTTTCAAAACTAATACACCGACATAAATAAGAAAAGTTCTAAACTCTGTTGCTTTCCAATACGAAAATTCGTTTAATGATCTAGGCTTTCTACTAAATTCTAATGGAATAAATTGCTGTAAATTTATAAGACGTTGTGAGACAATTTGTACTTGATTATTAGTAAGTTTAAATCTTAATGAATCTGCAATCCATAAACGTAATAAAAGTTTCATTACTCCTAGGCAAATATTATGCATGTAATCCGTAGGAAAGGATTCAATTAAATCTATGGACAAATTTAAAAGTGGAGATAGTCCATGGTGATGGTTATCATCTAATTGTTTTCTAAAAGATTCTGTGCGCTTTTGAGCGGTTTCGTTCATAAAAACAACTTTGTTTTTATAATATTTTCCAGGTTCTGTACATTTGTCGCATGACGAGTAACCCGAATGTAACTTTGTACATTTTAAGAAAGCACGAGCAGGTGCATCACACACAAAACTGTGGACTTCTATTTAAAAAATATTTCCATCGAAATTAAATCCATTTTTTAACAATACATTTAATTTGTCTATAAAATTTTCCAAGAAAATATTTAAAGGTTTTGGCTTCGACGTTCCACAAAAAACTGGTACAACGAACGGAACACTAGGAAAGTTTTTAATAAGTCCTAAAATAGGCCATAGTTGTAACTTGTTACTTTTAAACAAGGGAATGCCATCTATATTAAAACAAATTTTTAATGCTTCATCAGATTTCAAATATTCTTAAGAGCTTCTTTGTTGTGTGATAATAAAATTTTCAAAGCACTGGTTAAGCCCAAATAACATAATTCTCCAGTTTCCAACTTGTAAATTGCTGTAGTAGTAACAGTTTGCAATAACGTACGAGAATGTAAAGGTAATTCAGGATGATAAGGTGAAAGTATGTGCAACAAATCTGTTAAAGCTAAATGCGATATATGTCTTTCGATGGCCCACTTAGCTAGCTCATTTTCAAGACTATTTTGCTTATCAAACAATGAGTTTTGACTACTCCTTATATTACTATTTACATCAATACACGAGAAACTGTTAGAAGTTTCGCTACAGTTAGATACAGCATTAATAAAATTATTATCATATTGTAAGGCTGAACAGGTAACAATCTTTTCAAGATTATGTTCATTAGTACCTATTTTATTATTGACTGTAACATTAGTATTAGACGATATAACGTTTGACGTATCAGTTAAATTATTAATATTAAGTGTTCTATTGTAATCAACAAATTGATTGTTTATACTGTCTACAGTTTTCAACACTCTTCGATATTGTTGACGCTGTCCAACAAATTCTTTACATTTACGTTGATTTTTTAACATATTTTTAAAGAAAATAAGAAAACCTAATATTTTCAAAATATTAAAATAAATACCGATAAAGGTATGAGACTGAGTTTTGATATTTATAGGAACAGTTGAATGATGACGATAGTACGGTTTCGCACAATGACACAACAGATTGATATCTTGATGTAAGGAATCTATAGCCTGCAACGTTTTAGTAGAAGTGCTGCATGAAGAAATGGTAGAATCCAAGTTCGTGACTTGCTGTGTGATAAACAGTCTAATATAAAACAGATTAAAAAAAAATATTAAAAATAAAATCATAAAAACAATGCTATAATAATTGACAAATTTTATTTTATTTTTACCTTTTTTTATGGAATGATGTAAATTGAGGTGTTACAGATTTCTTTTATAACACTATAGCTGAAAAAAAAGATAATAAGCTTCTCTTTGAATATGAAAAACTTTATTTGTACTCACTAATAATGAAACAAGCAAAGATAAGTAAACTTAAATCAATTATACAAGTGCATACCACAGTAATTGGTATTATTGAAAATTATTTTCACCTTTTAAGAATTTTCGGTGGTCAATGGAAATTAGTATTGTCGTTTTCATGATTGTCTTGTTCGTTACTTGATATATATTTCAAATTTCGTTTACGGTTTCTTTTCTTTATTTGACTCTCATCTTCCAATGCAGATGATTGTACATCTAAAAATTCTTCATATAATATATTTTTAATTTCTATTTGTTTTATCTAAATCATCTGTAATTAAAAAGGATAATATTGTTGAAAACAAATTAAAAAACAATCTAATTTTATTAGTAGCATCTATTTCACCACGTTGCGATTGACCACTAGCCACTCACAGCGCTTGAACAGTGAAAAATCCCTAGACACTGGCCGCTGGGAGTGGTTGTGATTAATCTTATGGCGAATTGTAACGATATTTAAAGGCTACTTTCCTTTTAGGCGACACAGTCGACAAGTATCATACTATCTTTGTCGTAATTCTATGATCGGCTCGTTACAGATGAATCTTCTGTCATTAAGATTGATGCCTTATGAAGCCAAACACAGGGTGTCAATATGTAATAATTTTTTATTTGTTCCAAAGTTTTTGTACAAACGTTTCGATCCCGTTTCGGATCCTTTTCAATGCTATTGTACGAATTCATCGAGTTTCCTGACGCACTATATCGTAAACATTTTCTTATTAATCTCACGAATTATAATTGAAAGTTTACAATAAGATAAATAATATAAATAATATAATAGATAAATTTACACAGTTCAAACAAAGAATAAACTTACATGATATTCGTTATGCTAATATAATGCGTGCCATCTATCTCAGCTTTGAGATACATCTAAACAATATAATGTCAAGTACAATTCGAAACTACACGAACGCAAACAACAAAAACATTAAAGAGAGGAAACCTCAGTTATTATCAAATAGTGATTAGAAATAATGTCCAGACAGCCACCATCAACCTCATTAAGAACATTGAATATAATTTTCAAAGAATAAAAATGCCTAACATTACAGAATTAAGAAACAAAATTATACTGTTGATGATGAACATTGATACGATTGGAAAATCACTCTTTATTGAAACGCTTTAACAGACAAAAATCAGAACGTACATTAATTCTTATACCTAACCACAAAGTCCCGAGTAATCGACAAAATGCCCTCGACTCATCGATACCGTCAAAACAGTCCTACCAACTTGCAGCTACAAATAACCTCTAATGCTAAAATCACCACATTCATCCCCTCCTTTTTCTTTTAGAATCCAGTTTCATAATCAGACAGATAAGAAGGAGGGCGTCTTGAACGTGCAGGGCGTTGAGTCTTTTCTTGATCCTCCGATGACTGCAGTTGATCGGTGATGCCCGGTTCTACCAAATTCTCTCGAAGTTCCGATGATTGAGGTTCAGGGGGAGTAATTTCACTGTCTTCATCCTTAGTCAAGATTTCTCCTCGAGGAGCAAGATGCCGAGTGGAGATTGTAGTCTCCCGATCGTTTTGTAGCCTGACGTACGCATATTCCGGGTTCGCTTCTATCAATTCGACCTCCTCCACTAATGGATCATGTTTGCTTGCGCGAACATGTTTCTTCATTAGAACTGGTCCAGATCTGGTCAACCAGGTTGGCATCAAGTTGCCATTGAACGATCTCCTAGGGTGATTGAACATTCTCTCGTGCGGTGTGGAATTTGTTGCTGTGCAGAGAAGCGATCGGATGGAATGTAGTGCAGTATCCAGTACTTCTTCCCAATGTTCTATTTTAGTATTGCCGGATCGTAATGCTAGCATGACAGTCTTCCATATGATTCCATTATATCTTTCTACTTGACCGTTTCCTCTTGGGTTATAGGGGGTCGTTCGGCTGGTCGCTACGCCTTGAGAGGTCAGGAACGTTTTTAACTCTTGTGACATGAACGAGGCGCCTCTATCCAAATGTATATATGCAGGAGTTCCGAAAATTGAAAAGAGATGAGCCAAATGTTGTATCACTGTAGTTGAACTGATGTCCTTACATGGTATAGCGAACGGAAATCTTGAAAATTCATCCACCACGGTTAGAATATACTGGTTCCTAGTTTTCGTCGGTAAAGGGCCTTTGAAATCCAAGTTCAGTCTCTCAAATGGTGAGGTAGCCTTTATCAGCTTCCCTTCGGTTTTATAAAAACGTGGTTTCAGTTCTGCGCAGACCTGACAAGCTTTTGTAACTCTCTTTACGTCTTCAACAGAGAATGGTAAATTCTTAATACGAATCCAGTGGCATAATCGAGATACGCCGGGGTGACAGAGCGCGATATGTAAAGCATTAAGATTCATACCTGAGGTCATGGAGGCACTTATTCTAGAAAAAGTATCCGCTGACACGTTCTCACTTCCCGGGCGATAAATTATATCGAACTTAAAAGAGGAGAGTTCCAAACGCCATCTTACAATTTTCTCGTTCTTAACCTTACTTGAATGTTGTTGGTTAAACATAAAAGAGACTGAGCGTTGGTCTGTAACAACTTCAAAATAACGGCCGATTAAGTAATGCCTCCAGTAGCGTAAGGATTCCACAATCGCATAAGCCTCCTTTTCTATGGATGAGTGTTGTAGTTCCGTTTTGTTAAGGGTTCTAGAAAAAAACGCGACAGGTCTGCCAGCTTGACTTAGTGTAGCTGCTATTGCAAAATCAGATGCGTCAGTCTCTACTCGAAAAGGTACGTCGTCTTGTACGGCGGCCATCGTTGCTTTGGCTATATCATTCTTCAGACTCTCAAACGCTGATATTGCTTCATTCGATAACGGAAATTGGTTCTCGAGTAGTAGTGGACGCACTTTCTCTGAAAATCTCGGTATCCACTTGCAATAGTGTGAGAACATGCCTAACACTCGCCGTAGGGAAGTAGTATCATGAGGAATCGGTAGACTGAGCAAAGGCTGGAGGCGATCGGGATCAAGTTTAATCGTTTTATTGGAGATTACATACCCAAGTAAGGTGACGGATCTGGCAGAAAAATTATATTTCCTTTTGTTCAATGTTAAATTATACTTTTGAGCTGCCGCCAAAAATTTTTCAAGGTTACGATCATGTTCTTGTTGGGTTTTTCCACATATCGTGACGTTATCCAGATAAGGGAAGGTACCCTCTAGTCCTTCGTCTTGCACGATTTGGTCTATCACTCTTTGGAAGCACGCTACTCCGTTTGTCACTCCGAACGGAACACGTAGAAATTGATAGTTTTCCACCTGCTTCGAAGGCGGTGTATTTTCTTTCGGAATCTAAGATCGGCAGTTGATGATAGGCACTCTCGAGATCTATAATGCTGAAGACCTCATTCGCCGAGACCTTAGCGATTATTTCTTCAATCCTCGGGAGAGGATACGCATCGAACATTGTGAACTTATTTATCGTCTGTGAGTAGTCAACAACCATCCTTTCTTTATGATTTTCTTCTCTCACGACTAAAACTTGTGCGCGCCATGGAGAGTTACTAGGCTCTATTACACCTTCATGCAACAGTCTTTTGATCTCAAGGTTAATAAACTTATTATTTTCTTCAGAGTGTCTTCTAGATTTAGTGGCTATAGGTTTACAATTTACATCTAAATTGGCGAAGAGCGAAATCGGGCGTACTTTGGCAATCGCCAAACTACAGATTTTGAGAGAGGGTAACGGGCCCTTGAAAACTATGTTTACCGAAGAGTGACGTTGTAAGATATCGTGGCCAATTATAACGTCCGAACAGAGATCTTTCATTACTAATACCGTAACATCTTTGATATTTCCTCCTATTTCCACATCTGCTATACATCGTCCTACTATCTCTGACGATAAAGAGGAATTTGCCATCGTGATCTTGCCAAGGTATGGTAGCGGGTCTATTCTACATCTTCCTATGAGAGAATAATTGATGAAACTCAGAAAGCTTCCCGTGTCTATCAGAGCGTTTAACTTTGTTCCGTTTACCTTAATGTCCACTATAGATTTTTGAAGACAGCTAGGTTCTGCTGTAAGGGACGCTAGAGTGCCAGTAGACGCTGTCGTATTAGGTGTAGCCCTTAGGAGGCAGTGACTTACATACACGTTGATAATGCCCTTTTTTTTCCACATGACCTGCATTCCACGTTTCTCGCTGGACACTGCGTTCTGGGATGATTTTCTCTCTCACAGAAATAGCACTTTCCGCTTTTCAATGCCCCAGCCGTAGTTGCCTCGAGAGCCTTCGGGTCCTGATCACCAGTTTCCTTGGTCGAGGCAGCAATTGTACTGGATAGGCCAGAATACGATGCAGAGTATTGCTCAGCCATTTCTAAGGCTCGAGCTTGGTCATAAGCAGCATCTAGAGTGAGTGTTCTCAAGTAACCTCTGTCGAATGTGTGGGCAACTCAAGCCGCTAATAAATGCATCTCTAATATACTCGTTCTTATTCTGCTCAGCAGTAACATTTTTTAAATTGCAATCCTTACTTAATTGTCTTAAAGATTGTAGATACTGGTTTACGGATTCACCAGCGAGTTGCCGTCTCGTGGCTAAACAATGCCTAGCATTGATCTCATTTCTAGGTTTTACATACAATGATTCTAAAGTATCGATGGCATTCTCAAATGTTCCAGATTCGCTAATATACTGATATACTTTCGGGGCCAAGTAGTTTGTTAGTAGTTGTAACTTATTTTCCCCCGTTGCATCTCTAAAGTTGTTCAAAAAGTTTGAGAATGTCCGTTTCCAATGTGTCCATTGCTTGTCCGCAGAAATAGAGGTTGGTTCCACGTTAAATCTCTCAGGCTTCAAGTACTTTTCCATTATTCAGTGATTTGATGATTTCTGTTAAATTGATACGATTGGAAAATCACTCTTTATTGAAACGCTTTAACAGACAAAAATCAGAACGTACATTAATTCTTATACCTAACCACAAAGTCCCGAGTAATCGACAAAATGCCCTTGACTCATCGATACCGTCAAAACAGTCCTACCAACTTGCAGCTACAAATAACCTCTAATGCTAAAATCACCACAAACATCACATTAAATAAAACACAGATGGAAAAAAAGATTGGGTCTTTATACCTATTAACAAAAAAATTTATTAACAACAATCCGGATATTCTATTTATGCATGCGGATAAAGGTAACGTGGTGGTTGCAATGGACAAGGCGGAATACATAGCGAAGATGGAGACGATGCTCAGAGACGTTGACACTTATATAAATATTAAACGTAACTCGGTCAATAGAATAACAATTAGTCTAAAGGATATTTTGAAGAGATGGAGAAACGAGAGGAGATAATTAGTGAGTCCAAATACAGACATCTTAACACTGCAAACCCAATTTTACCAAGAGCGTATGGAATGCCTAAAGTACATAAAGATGGTTATCCTTTAAGGATAATTATTTCATCTATAGGAAGTCCTTTGCATAATTTGGCAACCTTCTTGCATAAAATCTTAGTTACAAGCTTGCCTCCAGCAAAAGGTTTTATTAGCAATAGCTTTCAACTCGCTAAAAATATAGATAAACTTAAAATTTCTAATGACACTCTGTTTTCTTTGGATGTGGTTTCATTGTTTACAAATGTCCCAGTGGATCTTGTATTGGATGGTATTAATAAAAGGTGGCATTTGATACAGGCCAACACATGCTTATCCAGAACAGAGGTTCTTAATGCAACTAAATTGATTCTTGACTCTACATTTTTTACCTTTAATGATAAATATTACAGACAATCCTTTGGAGTTCTCATGGGCTCCCCTTTATTACCAGTATTGGCTGACATAGTTTTACAGGACTTAGAAACATTTACTTTTAATAGATTGACAACAGAACCTTCTTTTTACATACGATACGTAGACGACATTGCATTAGCAATTAACAA
Source organism: Mycetomoellerius zeteki (assembly GCF_001594055.1). Taxonomy (NCBI): domain Eukaryota; kingdom Metazoa; phylum Arthropoda; class Insecta; order Hymenoptera; family Formicidae; genus Mycetomoellerius; species Mycetomoellerius zeteki. The sequence goes on along the minus strand of NW_017257394.1, from coordinate 3,480 downwards.
AACACACATTAACGAACTCTGTCTTACATTCAATAACTATCATCCAAGGCTCAAATTTACATTGGAGGAAGGTGGTGACAAACTCAATTTTTTGGACCTAACTCTTATAAAGAAAAATGACTCCATATATCATGACTGGTATCAGAAACCTACGTCATCAGGACGTTATCTCAATTTTTTTTTCGCAACATCCATTTTGCCAGAAAATTGGAGTAATAGTGAGCTTAACAGATAGAGTTTTATTATTGTCACACCCTTCCTTTTATACGAAAAACTTAGATAAAATAATCAGAATATTACTGAACAATGGCTATCCCTTGAATTTGATTTTCTCCACCATAAATAAAAGGTTACACAAGAAATTTTCTAATCAGAACAATCAAATAGTTAATAATAAAAAAGTAGAAAAGAAACAAATCTTCTTCACGGTGCCTTTTATAGCGGGTATTTCAGAGAGAATCAAAAACTTTTTAAAGAAGACTAACATCATCAAAATAGCTTACAAGGGTATTAACAAATTGAGCAACTACATTAGAGTGCAGAAAGACAAACTTCCACATTTTATGTTCCACACTGATGTTGTTTATAAGATGGAGTGCAGAGACTGTGACGCTTCATATGTCGGTCAAACAGGAAGGACTCTTAAAACCAGAATTAGTGAACATAGAAACCACATCAATAGAAATACAGACCAAAAATCGGTCATCACAGAACATAGATTAGAACATACACATGATTTTGACTGGGACAGTGTTAAGATTTTAGATCAGGAACAAATTTTAAGTAAAAGACTAATATCAGAAATGATTTTCATACGTAAACAAAAAAACGGCTTAAATATCCAATCAGACACAGATTCGTTAACTAAGGCATATGATTTCCTATTTGATAATAACTGAGGTTTCCTCTCTTTAATGTTTTTGTTGTTTGCGTTCGTGTAGTTTCGAATTGTACTTGACATTATATTGTTTAGATGTATCTCAAAGCTGATATAGATGACACGCATTATATTAGCATAACGAATATCATGTAACTTTATTCTTTGTTTGAACTGTGTAAATTTATCTATTATATTATTTATATTATTTATCTTATTGTAAGCTTTCAATTATAATTCGTGAGATTAATAAGAAAATGTTTACGATATAGTGCGTCAGGAAACTCGATGAATTCGTACAATAGCATTGAAAAGGTTCCGAAACGGGATCGAAACGTTTGTACAAAAACTTTGGAACAAATAAAAAATTATTACACATTGACACCCTGTATTTGGCTTCATAAGGCATCAATCTTAATGACAGAAGTAGTCAAGTGGTGCCTGGACAGTGGATGCTCGTCTCACTTAAGCAAGAATCTAGAAGATTTCGTCGAAATAAACGACAGAGAATCCGGAGTCCTGAATTTGGCGACTAATGCATCTGCAAATATAATGACTGCAAATATATGCAAGCGGATCAGTCCCCATTACTACCAAAGTAGGTGGACAAGAACTTCGCGTTAAATTAAAGAACGTCCTATATGTACCGGATCTACGAACTGACCTATTGTCAGTCGGAAGAATCACAGACAACGGCTACCAGGTAGTCTTCACCAGAGACTCCGCGGCGGTAATTGACAAGAAAGGACGTACGAAACTTACGGCAGAGCGAACTTACGGCAGTGGTCTCCATTACGTAAATTGCAGCAATGACCACGAATATAGAGCAACCACTGAAGTCATCAAAGCGTCGCGGACACGAAAGCTCTTGAATATTGGCATCGACGACTCGGCCACCTGAACTTCATGGACTTAAAAGAGGAATCATTAAGGGCATCAATCTCGACGGAGAGATCAAAAATTTTAACTGCAAGATATGTTTTCGCGGTAAAATGACTCGGAAGTTCTTTCCCAAGGAATCCGATGCTGGAGATCGTTCATACCGACCTATGCGGACCCATGCGAATTCAATTAAATGGTAAGGTTAGGTATTTCATTACACATTTATTGACGATCATTCCAGGTGGTGCGAGATTCACTTCCTCAAGTAAAAGGACGATGCACTCAAGGAGTTCGAGGAATTCAAACTTCTGGTGGAGAAACAAAAGGAAAAGAGGATTAAATATTTGCAGTCGGATAATGACACCGAATACGTCAACGCCGATTTCAACGACTTTTTGATGAAAAACGGAATTGAGAGACGACTCACGGTTGCCGGCAATCCTCAACAAAACGGGATCGCGGAGAGAAGAAACAGGGCATTAGTGGAAACAGCCCGAGTCTTCTCATTCAATCAGGACTTCCTGCATTGTTCTTGGCTGAGGCATTAGCCACAGCCAACTATGTCAGAAACAGCTGCCCATCGAGGAGCCTCCAAGGAAAGACACCATACGAATGTGGCACAGCCAACCACCTGATGCTCAACACCTTCATAGCTTCGGCTACAAGGTTCTCTACTTGGATATGTCAGCAAATAAGGATAAGTTTGATTCTCGATCAAGAGAGGGAATCTTCCTGGGCTACGCTCAACATTCCAAGGAAATCGGGTCTGGATGCTAGACAGAAAAAAGGTGGAAATCTCTAGGGATATTCGTTTCTTGGCCGGGACCCTCGTTTTCATCGAGTGAACTAACTGAGGAGTTCTATCCCACAGAATTTCTCACTCACGATTAAGGCACTGATCTCCGTGAAACTCATTCGACTGTCGATGTCTCACTGAACATCCCCGAAACTGCAATCATTGGTCCGATCAGGGAGTTCGCGAGACCTGCTAGTGACATTTCTGATTCAGATGTAGAGGCGATCGACGAGGATATGATACCCTCGACAGAGGGTATGATGCAAATGGAAAGCACGCTCCGGGTCCCGAAGCGAGACAAGGACGCGGTCGATCTAAAAGGATCCTAACTGGCAGACTCGGACGTCCTCGGAAAGACTATCACCTAGCAGAATATCCTGAGTTCGTTTTCGCTGCCGAAATTTCGTTAAAAGAAGTACTATCGAGCTCTAACGCTCTAGAGTGGAAGAAAGCAATGGCATCGGAGATCAAGTCTATCCTACGACACGTGAGTAGTGATATTAAGGGAGTTCTAACTCGGGAACTCCAAGGGGAGCGCGGGGCGCGGGGGATATTCGGAGGCGAGGGGAAACGGAGCGCGGGGATTCTTCGGAGGTGGGGGTATGACGTCATGCGGAGTGGTAGTAAGACATCACAGATTTTGGGGACTGCAGTCACGTACAAGACAACAAAAAAAAAACACAAAAGAGATTATTACCATGAACAAAAAACAATACAAAAAAAAACAAATGGTTATAAAACGAAAAGTGTTACAAAGGGTATATGCTCCAAGCGTTTTTCGGCCAAGATATGGCGTAATGTAATTTTTCTAGAAACAACATTTATTAATTATTTTAAATACCTAAATACGAACAAGTTTCATAATTAATCGATTGAGTGCCAACATCTGGCTGCTATCGAAATCGATGATATTGAAACGCAATGT
>NW_017257393.1:6037-7025 GCF_001594055.1 Mycetomoellerius zeteki | reverse complement strand
CTGCCGTGTCTCCATATCACGAATGTGTCTTCTACATAGCGGAATCAAACTTCTGGCTCTTTCGGTGTTTTTCCGAGGACCTCTTTCTCGAAGTGCTCCATAAAGATGTTGGCGATTACAGGAGAGATAGGAGAGCCCAAGAAAGCTGACGGTACCTTAGGCCATCAAGTGTACAAAAAACCAACACACACAGACAGGTACCTACATGCCGAATCGCACCACCACCTAGCACAAAAACAGTCAGCAATCAACTCACTAGTGCATAGAGTCTTCACTATCTCTGACAAAGAACATCTACAGACAGAACTCAACCATCTGAAACTAACCTTACAAAAAAACGGACAGGACAAAAAAGACATAACCAAAGTAATCAATAAACATGCAAACAAGACAACGGTCCCTGACACACAACCAGACGAAAGGATACTAGCCTTCCTTCCATTTGTCAAAGGAACAACAGACCGAATCGGCAGGATATTAAACAAACACAACATCCAAACTATCTTCAAACCACCCAAAAAGATAGGACAAATCTTAAAAAATCCCAAAGATCAAAGACCTCCACTCAGCTCCGCAGGAGTATACAAAATACCTTGCTCCTGCGGGCAAGTATACATCGGAGAAACCGGGAGAATGGTCAACCTACGGATAAAAGAACACCAACGCGATGTCAGGCTAAAACACGCCACGCAGTCGGCACTATCAGAACACAATATCGAAACAGGACATCAAATACAGTTCAATAAAACGACCACAATAGCCAACATTACATCATACTTTCCAAGAAAGTATAGAGAAGTCATAGAAATACAAAGACACCCTAACAATCTAAATAGAGATAATGGCTACAATATAAATAAAATATGGAAGACCATCCTCCCGGCTATCGAAAACCGCCCGAATTCTTCTCCCCCCTTGACTCACAATTTTCTTTCCCCCTCCTTCCCCCCCCCACACAAGCAGCGTAATATAAAAGGAACGACCCGGG
>NW_017257393.1:5603-6004 GCF_001594055.1 Mycetomoellerius zeteki | reverse complement strand
TTGGCATTCCAAGAATGGATCTAAACACGGAGAAAACCCGCGAAACGCAAGATTGTCACATAGGTAACACCCGTGAAAGCCTCAAGAATATTAAGTAATTTTATTTTGTTATATAGTATTATATGTTATAAGTAAATGACATACAAACAAAAATCTTAAAACAACAAATATTATATTATTGTATAATGCAAATCAGATATTAAACTTTGAAAGTTGAAACACTTGAACTTAAAACACATCTTTAATTTTACTTAATAATACTTATAAGTATTTCACAGTATTTTACATCACATATTTTTCTTTGGTAAATAATAATAATTTTATTAAAAGATTAGCTGCTTTGTACTCTTATTCCAAAGTATCGGAATTACTAACAATACTAACTGACGAATCACTAGAAA
>NW_017257393.1:1838-3966 GCF_001594055.1 Mycetomoellerius zeteki | reverse complement strand
AGAGAGCCGTTGTGGCGTGGAGTATTTTTGTTGTCGCGAAAGTATCGCCGAAGGAGAGGTAGAGCAATACTCGCGAACGCGCGACGAAGTGGCACCACGCTCGTGAGTGCGGTCGCACATCATATGCATAATTGTCAGAAAACTCAAAGGACTCTTTGTCATTATTCTGTTCGCCTTCCTCTTCTTCCGTCTTCCCCGTTCGCCTCGGATTCCAAAAGTGGTATTACACCGAGTTCGAAGATTACTTTTCTCCTCTTTTCAGTGCTCTCCTCACGAGATAAATGAAATAAATTTTCTCTTCTCAATACTCGAAGATTAGCTTTAACAGCCACCAACTTTTCAGTTTTTTGATTGAGGAGTTTGTTTCTTTTCTTTGGATATATGTACTCATAATCTGACCAAATACGTTCACAACTTGCAGATGATGGGAGAAGTGACAAAAGGCGCATTTCAATAGGATAAACCGGCTGCTGTTGACAAAATTGATCCCACCATTTAATTGGATCACTGCTTCTTACTGTTTTCCATAAAATATCATTTTGATAAAAACCTTTCTTGGTTCTAAAGTCTAGTAAATTCTGAATTACTTTATCTATATTAAGTTTGAAAGTAGTAGCAATGTTTTGAATCACTTGTGTTGCAGCAAGAATTTCTATGTCACTTAATTCTTTTCCACAGAAGTTAGGATCTAAAAGATAAGTTGCTTTGTGTATATCTTTCATACCGTACTCCATACGATATTTGAGAGCCTTCTTAATTCTTGAGACATCATCAAGAGAAAAAGGAGATTCTCTGATATTATTTTCGATGATCTTACTTCTAATATTCATAAATATAGCAACTGTATGAGTATAGCTTTGCATCATCAGCTTCCACGAGCAAGATTCCATCCGCTATGGGCTGAAGGAATTTAATGACATAAGTCAAGTCTGACCAAAATCCTATGTCATCTAAGATATAGGTACAAATATTACTTGGAATAATAAATAAAATTATAAAAAACTTTCTCTTAATATAATATATACGTACATCAAGTTTATATGGAACACGGAGCAACATACAATCAATAAATGAGGAATTAATAAAAATAAAATTTTAACATCAGTATGTTTCAACCTTACGATACAATAACTAACAACAATTCCCGCCATCTTGACTCGATCTCCTCAGCTAACTCTTCCATAATGATTCGCAAGAAGAATAAAGGTAAAAGTGCTAGTAAAGATATAATAGTAATTCATGGCATTCAATAGGAAGCACGACGTCGTCTCAGGATGCACAACCCTCCCGCTCGTCTAAGAGTATTTCATACTCATTGAACCGCGACAGAACCCATAAATGCATAGATAGTTAAGAAAATTGACACGCGTTGATTTTGAGTGTCGCCATTGTCGCCAATGTCGCCAATTGCCATATATAAAGAAAATATGGCCAGGAGAGTTCTTTCCCTTAAAGCGTGGGAAGAAACGTTTTTTCGTTCCCGTTCTTTCCCAGGTTTTTTCCGGGTTTTTTCCCGGTGGTTTTCCCTCCCTCGCAACACTAGTCAGAAGCGAGGAATGACACGTCAATTTATGTTGCGTGCCATTTGTAAATAAAGACAATTTGGATAAATCTAAAGGACGAGATCGCTTTAAAATACTTGTAAAAATTGAACAAAACTGTCCTTTCTTCCCTTGACAGTCAGCAAATAGTTGTAAAAAACATGTAAAGTGAGCCTATACTCGGGCAGAAACATACGGTCTGACAGCTGTTGAAACAAGTGGAAAATACGCTTTCACATATAAAATTTCATGATAACTTTAGTTTTGTTCAATAACTACGACTTTGACAAGTACGAAATAAGTCATATTTTCACAATTAAGCAAATAATAACGAAATGGCACGCAACATAAATTTCGTCGTCAAAATGTCACTTTTCCACGCCTATTAGTTCAGCCTTTTATCGTGGCGAAGCGCTATAATAGAATCCTGTCGATATCTCTTGAATGTCGGTAAATTGTCGATAATTGACACTTGTTACCATATAATACACATGAAAAGTCAAAAAATAAAGTTAAGAACATGATTTAAGTAACACAATATTGTTTAAATTGTTTTATTTTTGTAAATAATATAGAATTAAAAAAAA
>NW_017257393.1:0-1244 GCF_001594055.1 Mycetomoellerius zeteki | reverse complement strand
TATACAGTGTGTTTCATTTTAATCCGACCACGCAGGTACCTCTGTCAAAATGAATGATATCAAAAAATGGCCTCTACAAAAGTTGAAGGGGACAGAGGGGGCCACACAATGGTACCAACAACCTTGACCTTGAACTCGATTTTCAAGGTCATTTGAAGGTTGAAGTGGTATTTTTAAATGGGAACCCCTATTTTTAACCCCGGAATCGTGTAGAGCGGGAAAATTTACGTCTGATATGACATTTCAAGTTTGCTTTAGTGACCTTGGTTCAAGGTCAAATGCTTAAAAAATTACATAAGAGCTGTTTTTTTCAAATTTTTGGTAGAATAAACGTTGTGAAGATAATTTTATAAGAATGATTGACTTTAACTGTAAAAACAGCTATGCTGTCTTTTCAAGGTCATGTAAAGGTCACATTTCCTTAAAAAAAGTACGGACCTACGAGGTAACCATTTATAATTCCACACCACACATCAATGCTCCAACGATTTTGATTGTCTATCTGCCTGTGCCAATGCGGATTAAGGTCTGACCAATAGTGACAATTGTGTCGGTTAAGCTGTCCATTGCTTTTGAATTTTGCTTCATCTGAAAACATTACGTATAGAAAAAAGTCTGGATCATTGGCAATCATTCGTCGTGCCCATTGGCAAAAGTGTAATCGTAATCTCATATCAACAGGTGTGACATCGTGAGTTAAAGTGATGTGATATGGATGATAATGTTGATTGTTCAGTATTCTCCAAGCAGTAGTTATAGGTATGCCACATTGTCTTTGAATTTCACGCGTACTGATGTGGGGGTTTAAATGAACCATTACTTTTGTTTGATTTTAAATGAAATTTAATAAAGTTACACAATAAAAATTCAATTAGCTTTGCTTAAGGTAAGTGAGAGCGACATTCAGTGTCCTACAAAATTTAACCAGATATGCTCAGAATACGAACTACTTGTGCGAACATCCCAAGGGCTGTATTACTAAGAACCCAACATTAAATTTCATTACAAACATACTACAACTATCTAATTTACTTTGGCAATAAAAGCACAATTTTGCATCAGACTTGATTTAAACTATGGCTGATTATCCAGCGGCTGAAAGAGTCGATATCCTACTCATTCTTGGTGAATGTGGGCGTAATTATCGACAAGTTTCTGCTCTGTATCGAAATCGATATCCCCAAAGAAGACATTTAAGTCACACAACAATTCGTGTATATAAAATAAAATTTAGGGCTGCCATA
>NW_017257392.1:333752-370257 GCF_001594055.1 Mycetomoellerius zeteki | reverse complement strand
ATTCCGGAAACTTTTTGATCAAGGTATATCACGAAAATCGCGAGCGAACGAGCAGTACACATCTCCGCCTACAGAGGGTCGCGGCGGAGAGCACATTTACTCGTTAACAAGAATTATCCAGGAGAAAATACAAGGAGCGTAGCATTTTGCTTGTAAAGTAAGCCCAAAATTGGGCTCGAAGATGAAAGTGTGAAGTGTGTTTTTCAAAGCAAAATTTTGTTTAAAAATTGATTCGAAATTTTTGGAAAAATTTAAATTTTGCGGAACATATATGAAACATTCTTGGAATATGTAACGGTATACATATAAATGAAACTTTTTACCGTACCTAAATGTTGCTTTTACATTCCGTAAATGTTTTGGAATACTCCCGGAATACTCTTGGAATGCTGTCCTGTTACCTACGAGCAATACATGTTGTGCCGTCGCTAACGCCGCGTTTTTGTTTAAAAATTGATTCGAAATTTTTGGAAAAATTTAAATTTTGCGGAACATATATGAAACATTCTTGGAATATATAACGGTATACATATAAATGAAACTTTTTACCGTACCTAAATGTTGCTTTTACATTCCGTAAATGTTTTGGAATACTCCCGGAATACTCTTGGAATGCTTTTTGGGGATTTTAGGAACCTTTTATGAATATTTCAAGAATATTTAATATTAGGCGGATATATTGCGTTTATAATCATAACTTTCACACAGAAATGGTCTATTCTTTCTAGTCTTTCTTAATAAACTGTCATTATTATGCTTATTAATAAACTAACATTATTATATTTATTAATAAACTATCATTATATTAAGTAATTGAGCCATTAACGATTTATCATGAAAGAGAGAGATAGAAGTTAAAAACAGGTTTCTTTACGCGTGAATTAAACTTGTGACGTTAATTACACTGAAAAAACGCACAATCATTTAATGCAGTTTTATTCTTAATGAGAGTTATGTCACATGTAGTATGTAGCCTAGATATATTAAAGTACAATTTGATATTTTTGTTACTATTAGATATGATTTCTCACAGTCGGAGAAAATAGAAAATGTTTGAAAAAAAAAAAAGATATGCATAATATGATTTAGAGAAATAAAGCTTCCTTTGTTGCCTCTATCCTGAACTGTTATAATAGTAAGATCATTCATTTTGTGTTATCTATCAAAATTTCGCCATTGTTATCTAATTATTCGACGTTAATATATTCTACCATAACGTATCATGTAACGGAAATAACTCTCGCAAAGAAAATAGCGATTTTATAAAATGGATTATTATTTGCAGGCTCTGGAGTGATTATTATGCAATCGTGCATGAACAGATCGCGGCGTATCTAGTTTTTATGATTGCAATAATTTTTTGCTGCATATGTTTATTATATATTGTAAATAAAGACGTTAAAAACGTTCTGTCCAATTCTGTGTGGTTGTAAAAAGGCACGTATAAAATACCATCGATATCTATAATCGTCGTACAATATCATTAATATTTAAATTTGCGGGAACTCAATGTGTACGATTTAACCGCGGCTAATAATAACTAATTTTAAAACTTGAATGTCGATATAAAAATATACTTGTTAACGTTTTAACATATTTTTAAAAATTATATGCTGATTTAGAACGGATGTTCTCATTGATCTGCAGTGATAGAGTCATCATCTAAAAAGAATGCAAAGTAGTTTGAACGAGCAAAAGCAATAAATTAACGATATGCTCACAAAATAGGTTCTTACTATGTATCAAGTTGTGTACTGTTTTGTATGCTGTTTTATGCGTGTTTTTCCACTAATAAAGTTTCCATCATTAAGTTTCAATTCACTGTGCACTCTGAAGCATATCTTAAATGTTGACGTGATAAGCTAAATTGCCATTCGTGAGAGCTCGTATTTTCCAGACCTACATGCAAGTCCGGTGCACACGAATCAGTGTACATAGGGTGTCTCGAAACTGTCATACTTTCCGATTAAATATTAGAATTAAGGAATTTAACGATCGCATCAAAGGATGCGCATAGAATTTTTTCTTCGACTATCATCAAATAAATTATATTTTGAATAAAAAGAATTTATTTATCTTTTTTTTTAAATACTCCACATATTTCATATTTTAATACGGGTATTAAGAAATTATCAGAATTATAAAGTTCAACTTTGATAGATTTAAACTGATGCTCATGTCAAGTAAATAATTACAAAGGAAATTTGTAATGCAATTCTAAGAGCCATCTAAGAGAAAAAAAATAAAGAAATTTCTCTTAATCGATAGCCGCTGTGACTAAATTAGTTTCAAACTTATAAAGGAAGACAGTTGAAATGGTAAACATGATGGTTTCGAGACACCCTGTGCATGCACATGTAGCCGCGGGAGGACAAACTCGGATACACATATTAGGAATGTAACGTACTAGCAGGCACTTGTAATTTCTGTTACCGGGCAAAGGATACTTATCGTACAACACATAATTTACTGTGTTGTACGTGAAAAAGTTGAACACGCATCTCGTTAATTTTAGGGTAGAAGGTGAATTAATGACGTGGGAAGTGATGCCGACTGCAACATAGTGAACGATAATCAATATACGATGCATGATGATTGACAGAAAGTGCCAGTACTGTGTTTTGCAAATTTACGAGCTGATTGATAGTAAATCGCGACACGTAAAAGAATCTTGTAGTAGTAGGGTTATTAGGATGTAGACAGGGAGAAAATCATGTCCACTTTTAACATTCAATGTAATTTTAATACTATAGGTATATAATTTTGCATGAAGACTCGTAACTGTTTTAATGCAACGTATTATCTTGGGCTTCAGAATTATAAGTTCTGAAGCCTGAGTTAAGATGAAGAAATTCATTTTTTTTTCTTTTTTACTTAAACTCAACCATCTGGTTTCTATTTTAATATACAAATCTTTAAATGAAAAAATATAGTTTTACATATCTAATTCTCATATTACTATAATGTTTCTTCTTAATAAAAAAAAGTTATTAAATTGCTTTATTAACATTTTTCATATATTATTCTATAATTATAAGATGTATGTACATATAAGTGTATTATTTACTTTTTTCCATTATGATTGGATGTTGTTTAGACTACAATTTTATTAACTACTGTTCTTTCTTTTAATTAAACAAATTGAGAATCATCAAATTAATTATTTTTCTAGACATCAATTGTCATATGTTCACCAGCACAGCTTCTCGAGATTGTAACAAACATTTATTTATTCATGCAAGTCACAGGAAAGTTTCGCCACTCTAATATAAAAGAAAAATCTGTGATTCTCGTCAAATATAATGACACATTATCGTGCAACTTGTCTGTACAGCTGTATCTCATGTTAAATGCAACGCGTTAAATACAAACTCTTATTGTTAAATATCGGGAATCTTCTATTTATACATGATAAATACATCGCCACGTGACAAGCGTGTCTGCACGTTGCAATCTCCAGCGATTACGCCATTTTTCATTGATGTTTCGAAACTGGGTTATGCTATTATCAAAAATGGCAATCCAACCAATGGCAGCAAGGATGATAAACAGTCCGCAGTCAAAAATAGAAATTATTTTCTCGACCTTTAATCGCAATCATTTAGGTGTCATACAGCGTATAAAATAATATGAGTTTAAAGAGAGATGACGAGATTGGGCCCACTCTCCAGAAAGAGGCGGCAACTACAATCCGCCACCATGAAGTGACTCGGTATCCCCGTCGAATCACGTGAGATCACCTGAAAGGGCCCGGCTACTGTTTCCGCGCACGCGATCATTATGTAGCACGCAGGGCCGTAATTTCCCGTGTGTGGAATTCTCTCCGCTTCGATGGCGCGGTCCCCGCCGATTTCTCGTGGGTGCAATTCTTCCGCGAACGGGCTCCCGGCGTATTACGCGATCAGCAACAAAGTAGCGTGTTAAATGTACACTCTCTTCACTTTTGGGCCTCTATACATTTATGAACTTCTAAGAGAAGAAAGAGAGATAGAGAAGAAGAAGGCGAGAATAGAGGAAAGTGCAATGAGGAATTCTTTCGTGCAAGCTCGCGCACGCGAGTGGCCGTGCATGCCCGCGAGTCTTTGAGGGCCTTCATCCTCGCTCTCATCCTCGTTGTAATGAGACTTATACATTATATTCGATATAGTCAGGGTTGGGTAGTGCTAAGTTAAAAAGATAAAAGTTAAGTTAAAAAGTTAAAAAGTTAATTAATTTTAACTTAACTTACATTTTAGACTCTTAACTTTTTAATTTAATTTAGTTACATTTTATCGGTTAACATTTTATTTTTTTTCATTATCTTAACTTTTAATTCAATTAATTTCATTATGGATTAATTTGTATTTTAATTAAGTTAAATTTTCAAGGCTGTTAACTTTAACTTAACTTAATTAAAAAAAAAGTTAACTTACCCAACCCTGCTTATTTTTGATATGTTAATGACTGTTATTTCGCGATAATGACTAAAAATCAATATTCTCGTTCCTATCTGCAACCAAAGAGCCTGATGAAAAGTGCCGATAAAATCACGTTCTGTCACCGCACAGATTGTGCATTGCACCGCAGATTGTGATTTTTGTACGATACTATAATGGAAATTCGATGATTATTGTTACAACAACAAGATGTTGATACATAGCAAGATGTCGGTAAGGAATTGCAACAAAAAGAATCAAGAGAGTGGATGTATCAACGTTTTGAATGAAACCTGTTTACTAGCGCCTCTATGTGACGCACAAAGCTTGAAGTACGTATATCTGGCGTATATTTCCGGCAGGTAACATCCACGATCTTCAATTTCGTTTTGAAAAACACAAAAAAGGATCGGAGTAGTTCTCTGTAAGTAGATTTATTTTTATTGAACAAAATTTTGTTTGTAATCGTAAATTAAATATATATAGATACAGTTTGGATAGAAAAATTTCAAGTTCTGTTGGCTTTCTAATTGCAAATACATTTAATAAAAATGGAGCAACCAAAATAAAATGATTGCATATGTAATATAATTCTAAGTTTAGCGAGGTTTTTATCGTAATTGTATTCAGTCAAGACAGAAGAGTTTAAAAAATAAAAACTACTTGTACATTTTTCTGTAACAAATGTAAACGTCTAGCAATAATATTATATTTGGTCTTCTCGATTTTTATAATATACATTTTGCATAGGGACACTACTATATTATATATATTATTCTTGACGCTTTTTTTATAACATTTTTAATTTTTTTATAACATTTTTAGACTTAAATCATTCCGGTTTTTAATTATTATTTTTATAAAACATTGTTATGTAACTGAATTCTATAAATCAAACAACGTACGTAACATAAAATCATAAAAAAACTGTTACCTGCCGGAAATATCCTTGGCTAGATAGTTCAACGTTTCGCACATAGAGGCGCCAGTAAACAGGTTTTATTTAAAACAAGGATAGAACATCTATTCTTGGGCTCTCTGATACTGAAATCTCGATTCAAGTAAAAGTTTTTAGTTGAATCCACTTTGAATAGGTGGCAGGAAAGAGATGATTTGGAACTTTTACTTTAATCCTCGCTTTAATCAACATCGTCTCTTTCTTTGCATTTATAATTGCTATAATTAAGTAATCAAAAATTTAACGAAAACAAACTAATAAAAGATTCATTGAATTTTTTTGTTGATAATTTCTCATAATAAACCTCAAAAAATTCTTAAGGCGCAGCTCCAATAAAGGCCCATAAGCTTAATCGTAAACATAAGCATAAGGAATCACTCCGCATCGTCTACAATAGCAGCCCATAAACGTAATATAACGTAACAAATCGTGAACTCGTATTTGAGTATTCTAACCTCTGTACTATATAAGTTTTTATAAAGTGTGTAGGAATTTCAGAATTAATAATGGATATTTATCGAGTTAAAAAAATTAGTCTTGTGACTATTCAACTAGCTACAATTGTTATGCAATTATTGCGAAAAAAAAAGAAAAAGACTGCTAAATGAAAATATTGGGTTCGACCACTATTATTGCAGCGGAAACATAAAGGTCACTTTCACATACTCTTTTTCAATTTATTAAAAACCATGAAAATGAGCAAATTCTAAAATTTACTCGAATGACTGTTTCGCAATTTGAAAGACTACTTGAATTAGTACAAGAGCCTCTGACTAAAAAATGTCTTCGTGAGCCTCTCTCGCCGGCATATCGATTATGTATTACTTTATAATAAGTATGCTTTTAAAGAAGATCGTCTTTCATGCATAAAACGCTCTCGTAATTGGCTCCATCGGTGCTCACAGTAGCAACTGCATAATAATACATATGATGAAATTTACGTTATACTTATGTGATATTATCAGTTGTATATATTACTATAGAACTAAATAAATTAATAAAATTCATAATGAATACACACCTGTTGCATTCAATATTTTTGCAATACTACACCAAGAATTTTGGCATTTTATTTTATCTTTATAATGGGGACTATTCTTATCATATAGATGAGAATATTTCTCGATTAATTCAATTAAACGCTAATCTGTAGAGTCCATTGTTACTATTATAAATATAATATTTATATATATATATATATCTTCAGCTCTATATCTTGTCGTTCCAAATCTGAGAAGAAAAGATACAGTTATAATTGCAGATTCGACGCGTCGATCTTAACCTCTTTCCGTAACCGTAAGGCGTAAAAGTTCAAATAAACCAACTTTTACGTTTACACTTACGTCTAAGCTAACGGACCTCTATTGGAGACGCACCTTTATAACAAATCTCTTTCTTGTAGATTACGGTCAAATAAATAAAATTAATAAAAATAATGTATGTCTAAGTCTCAGAAATAATTCAAAAATTAACATTATTTAATAACGCAAAGAATTCATATTTTATTAAGAAGATCAGCATTGTATTATTTTTTCAAGTAATTTTGAAAAAATAACAATAACAATCTGTCATCGTAGAAACAAAAAATAGTATAAAGACAAAAAATTTCTTTAACTTAAAACTTGTAAATATAATAATTTGTATAATTTATCCTGTATATGTCTATGAGATGTATAATAAAAAATATATTTTCAAGATGCGATATCTGTGAATCTTTGATGCGAAAATGAAAGAAATGGACATTCGATTTCACATATACGAGATAACAAAATGCTGAAAAAATAAAACTACTCTACAAAAATGTGAAAGAGTTAAATACGTCAAAATGACGATTCGCAGAATATATCAGAATGAAAATGAGCGTCAGCCGAATCTCAATTCCACCTATGCTTTTGCATCCGCAGCCGAACGCGAGATCATCTTTATTTCATTTCGTACCTCCGAAATCATTTCGCCGATTGTTCCATCTCTTCTCTTCGACTCCTTTAGTTCCCTTCTCGCTTCTACAGAGTCACGGGCGCGGATTATACGATATCGCGTCGGTCCGTCTCTCATGAATTAGGCATCGGACAAGTTAATGAAAGTTTTCCCAGGCAATTTCGTGTAATAATAGAGCAGATCGCCGCGCCTCTCGGATAGAAAACGATGCGCGTGTATGCGTGAGTAGGCGCCTACTAAAATGTGTTCGAAGCATCCAAAGTAACGCGACCTGACTACGGATCGACTCGTCACTACTACTGATCTCTATTTGCGAAAAATATCTATAAAAACGGAATAATTATTATGAAGTTAAAACAATCAATCACAAATTCTATGTGGAAAATCTTAGTCTTATTTAAACGGAAGAGTTCATGCATATATTGTATGTATTTCTTTTTTGCAATACTCCTTTATTTTATTTCAATAAAAAATAATTAAAATAACTTAAATTCAAAAAGTAAAGAAAGAGCTATTAAATCTTATTCGAGATAACATTGAAAATTAAAAGAAACTTGATTATGTAAGCATAATTGTTGAATGCCTTTTTTGCATATTATCCTGATTCAATATTTTATATCAACAAAATTATCGATGTTTTTTTTATAAAAGTAAATGCATTGTTAGACATCACGGAAGCAATAATAATCCAATTCCTTGAGTTATATAACTTTTTGTTATTTTTAACCTCCATATGTGTTAAAATGTAAATCAATTTTTGTAGTTAGTTTCAAAATAAATAACATCCACATCAATGCACTTAGTAAAAAATAAATTAAATTTAAGTGATTGGAAATTAAATTTGAGTCAAATTTAATATATTTTCTTAAGTTAAATATTATTTAATGCCATCGTTTTAAATTAATATTGTAGGAGGAGTAGGAGCACAGTGGCGACCTATAGAAATAATAAAAAATAACTCAAATTGAATGTAATTTGACATGAATTTAATAGGGTGGAGTGTTTCTCGTTTTAAAATTCACCTGCGAGTGCAGTGTTTTAAATGCTCCATTATTTTCTATTTATTATCATTTTCTAAATTCTAATCTCTCGATAATACGTATCAACGTGCGATGTCAGAGTGATAAGCGGAAGATAAGCACCGATAGATACTCCGATAACGTCGTGATGTCGCAGCTAATGTCGTGTCCTGGCTGACGCATTTATGCCCGACGTCGGTCGCGACGATGGATCAGTGCGCCGGCATGCGTGATGCACGATGTTTAATGCATGCCGTTTCGGCGTTGCGCTACGTCGGGGGCGTAGAAAATTGAATCGGGATTTGGATCGATACGCGACGGTAGTTCGAGGATGTCCGCTTATCTCCTACCTGGACCCTAAAAGCGGTGCCGTTGCCTCGAATAGAAACGACCGATTCGTTTAATCGGCTACGCTCGATCACCCCGCCCAAGACTGTGTTCTCGAGCCATCTCTGCAAAATACGCGGGCAGACAAAACCGTATTTCTCTCATTGCTCACTTAATCATTAATGGCGAATCTATCGCCATCTGATTCTCTCATCTCAGAGGAATTGAATACATATCTCCGAGCAATTACGTTTATAGCGAGAAGCGTTTACTCTGCTTAATTGTAGAGATATTTTTGCTTCGCTTATTTCCGTTTAATTATAAGATTCTTGCATAAATACTATAATTGCGATAAATAATAAGAGTAATAAAGGCAAAAATCTACATGACAAGATAGCAGGAAATTAAAAAACAGTGTAATGATAGAGTCGTTTGCATTCTTTCATGAGTGATCATGTTGTAAACAAATCGAGAATCTTATTGGTCAAAAATAGATTATCTAATCTAAGGCTGGTATTTACAGTCAATTCTTATTTTAAGATCGTCTTAAGTAATGTCTTAAAATGCTAATACAACTCTGTGACCGGTATTCATAGTCAGATCTTATATTTAAGACCGTCTTAAGTTCAGCCTTGAGATGTTATGAATCAATCGGAGGGCATTAGCGTCTTAAGACGGTCTTGAAATAAGAACCGACTATGAATACTGGCTTGTGATTGCTTATGACATCTTAAGACTGTCTTAAATATAAAACTTAAGAACCGAATATAAATATATACAGGGTGTTAGTTAAGTATGTTGCCATACTCAACAGAGTGATTCTTTGGTTTATTTCAAGTAAAAAGTCCATATAAACATGTGTCCTAAACGGCTTAGTTTCCGAAATACAGGTGAATGTTCGCAAATGTTTGATGAAACGGTAAATTGCGTTGGAGATATCTTCCTGTATAAATATGCCTTGCTTTACGTGAGTTACCATTCGCACAACCGTAAACAAAGTGACAAAGTCAAAGTCAAAGTCACAAAATCAAAAATAGATTTCAGTTCTGATTTTTGAGCGTGTATGTCAATCTTTGAGAAGAAGGTTCGATGGATGTATCACGGCGCAAGGTAGACATTTTCAACAATTCATCTAATTGTTTTATTTCATCAGAAGAACTGAAGCCTATTTTTTTATTTTTCTGTTTTTGACTAGTTTTTAACTAGTTCAAGCTGTATTTCTTTCAAATAAACAGATTATTACTATACGTTTAAATTTTTTTGTTTCGAAAACTAAACCGTTTAGGACACATGTTTATATGGACTTTTTTACTTGCACAACAAACCAAAGAATCAATCGTTCTGTTGAGTATGGTAACATACTTAACTAACACCCTGTATAAATATAAAACTAAAGAACTGAATATAAATATATAATATAATACTGGCCTAAATAGTCCATCAGCTGTAATGCGCTTCCAACGGACTTTGTACAAGTCGCGTACGAGAACTAAAAGTTCGGTCAAAATGTAATGTGTCTATGTGATATATCTTATTATACAATTCCGACCTGACCTTTTCTTTCCTCGTGCCAATACGCGTAAAGAAATTTCGACCAACGCTTCATATCTTTTTTTCGGTCTTATTGTAATGCAAGATTCTCCTAAGCCTTTGGACTTGCTCGGGTTAGCCCTTTCGCGCGGAAGGGTTTATGCCTAGAGGATTTATAAGGGAAAACATACGCAATCATACGGTAAACGCCGTTAACAATTCTTTAGTTTCGTTCTTGACAAGTTCTTATTGTTGCTATTCTAACGGATCATCGGCAGGTAGATGCACGTATATATAAACACCTTCATTGTAGTATCTTGGGACCTTGCTCCATTTTCATAGTGTACAATAAGGTCACAATAATTATATACAAATGTGTGAAAATTAAATGATAGAAGAAATAACGCTAATACCAAAAGTATAAAAGTGATAGAAGCGCTATACCTACAAAAATATTAATACAAAAGAATATAATTGTATATTAATAAAAGAAAAAAGATATATATGAATAGAAAGAAATTAAGTTATTTATTCTGACAAAAGCAATATGAAAGGTGGATAAATAAAATTAAACACTGCAGAGAGCAGAAATTCGTGATATTTTATTTGCATGAGATATTTTCATCGTATTACTTCATACATTATGTATGATTTTGCAAAATCATATCCTCTGTTAGTAGAAATATGATTTCGTAAACATAAAATATTCCGGTTACGAAGATAAAAGATAAAAGTGTAGAGAATTATTTGAAGCAAAATATTATTAAATATTTTTTATTAAACTTTATTTTTATGTAATATTATGTAATATTAACTGTAAAAAGATGTAATACGATATTTTAATACAAGTTGGTACATACGTACCAAGAGTTAAAGATATACATCATCCTTTTAATCAATAATTTTATTTATGTTATAATATAATAGATGTAATGTTCCTGTCACGGATTAACATATTTAGATAAATATTTAGATAAATATTAATAAAAAATATTACTTTAAAGTGAATTGTAGCATCAAAGTACATAAGGTTATAACGAACATGACGAATTCATGATGAATTTGCATTTTGTTTGCATGTGTAAACTCTCCTACGGAGATATCACTTTGTAGACATGAAATAATCATAAAAAGATAATTATATTATGTTATCATAAAATAATTAAATAATATACAAATTGTCTAATTGCTTTTTTAATACTAATATTGACTTTTGAAGCGGAGCAAAATTAACGTTGCAAGATTAATTAAGAAAATAAATAAAATAATTCGTAAAATTCGATAAACTAATCTGGCCATGGCAAAATCAAATGAACATTAGGTATATGTATTTCTTGTTTATATGTAAGATAAATATTAGTTAATGGACAGTTAATAGACATGACTTAATCATTGGACAAAATGATAAAAATTTTAAATATTAAGTTTTTAATTAATATCTGTGACTTCAAATAAATTCATTGTTTATAAAAATTTAAGATGAATTTATTAATAGTCATAAATATCATTAAAAGTTTAATATTTAAAATTTTTGTCATTTCATTCAATAATTGGGTCATGTAACTGGTACATTTACTTTGTGTGTCGAATAAATTGATCTTTTTTTATCTTTGATCTAAGTTATAGCGATATCACCGTAATCTGAGGGTTAAATGTATAATGTAAATTACGGCTTCATTTCAATTTGCTTTTGAATACCATTGTGTTGCTCTTAAATACAAAGCCCAACGTGATTTCAACATACCAATCTGAAATTCTCGACGAGCGATCTCACGCGTTTCCATACGCGCACTTTACGCACATAAATAATTGACAGTGCGCATAAATAAATATTCAGAACCGTCATCGTGCGAGCCAGCGACCAGCAGCGTTCGTTTTTCCGAGCGCCCCGGCTTGGACGAGGACTGCCCATGGATGGCAGGGTGAATTTATAACAGAAAATACACATAATAAAATCGGCCGAGCACCGCGGTACCGTACGACACTAATACGCACGCAATAAAATCGGTCGGACAGCGTAGAACATGAAGCACCACCCCTTCGTGAAAGAATGGCATGGCGCGCGCGGGGCGTCCTTTAACCCGTCGGCGCAATTTAAATATTATCTTGTAAGGGGATGGATTTAATGCATTTATAATTGTACACGGGAGTGTAAGGGCGGGCCTCAGGTCATCGGTCGGACATCACTGACCCTTCCGGCTGACCCCGGGGCCGTTCCGGGGTCATTGTCCACCTCGGGCATGTAATCTTTTCTACTTCTTTTTTTTCCGGAAGCTCGGACACTTCACTCGGAAACTACCGAGTCGATCGACCGAAATCTAGGCCACGGGCCCTACCGGTTTTACCGTGCGGCCCTTTCGGCCCACAATCTTTGCGCTGGTCACGAAGGACCTCGCTTCCATCGCCCGCAGGGAAGAACTTTGTATCCTGAATTGACGCAACTGGTTCTTCTTGTAACTTTTAGAAGTGTAGTTTTTTTATTTTTTCAGATTATAACATATTTGACGAAACTTTAATTTTATTAGTAATAAAAAATCTGTACAGGCATCAACATTAGATATTCATATTTTAAAATACAATTTTATAGCAGATATCCGAAATATTTTGAAAGCACATCTTAAGGATATGTTAAACTTCGCAATTATCTTTTATCATAAGATGAAAAGAAAGTTTGTGTTTATCGAATGATCAATAACGTATATTAAAAAAAAAAACAAATTGTAGTTAGTTAAACCTTGTTAAGGACGTTCTCCGAAAAATCCATTTTCTTTAAATTTTTCTGAAACTTACAGAAAAAGCTTGTTTTAGTGTCCTGAACATATACTTTAAAGCTCAATACCCGGAGCGGGATCATTTTTGCCTTTCTACGCATAAGGAGCGGAGCAAAAGAGCGGAGTGATACTTAACTTATATTTTCTGTGTATGGGGGCAACTGCGTAGACGCGAGTAAATTTTAAGTTGAGCGCGTCCTTAAATCTACAAAATAATAATTAATATTCAAATTAACCATTTTTAGATACAAAGATATACTTTGATACAAACTTTAAAGTATTTTAGGAATGTATCAACGATGGCTGCGTATACCTTTTAATGGATAGGTTCTTCCAGATAACCAATAGAGCAGTTCCACTTCACTAATTGATGAAGTCTTTTTGATATTATGAGATGTAACATTTCAGAGTTTGTTTCTTTAAATATACGTTACCACACACATTCAAGTAGCAAGCTGATGTTATTAATTATCATTATTTTGACATTAAAAGTGGTATCTTTAACATGTAAGTTTGATATCAAAATGACAACAAATAGCACCAGTTTGCTACTTCGATAATGGTTTGATAAACACAAAACTTTGTGACCATATTTTCTTGTCTTTATTTTTATATTGCTTGGAGCAAATCGATTAATATTCGACAACCTTTCTTTAACAAAAAGAGTATTGGAAGCTGAACTTTCTGTGTTAAGAACGATGATCCAAAAGTGCAACCATATGGTGCAATCGTTGACCATCGGCCGGCGCCGCATGAGAAACGGGACGACCGTCGGCCGTCCATCCTCGCACGTTGGAAACAGTCCAAGCGTTTTAATTTCAGAAGACGTTGCAATATAACGGTTCCCAGCGAAATGAAATCGCAACCCCTGGGTTATCCTAGGCGTCCCGATGTTTCCCGGTATGCCGCCGCTCTTCTCGCTCGCGACGACGATGACGACGACGACGACGACCCTTTCCTAATTGTTCGAGAGGGCAACGGCGGCACCGGTACCGGAATCCCGGCGCATCGCACACACGCTCGTCGCATGCATTACGCATGAATCTCTACGTCTATTCTTGGGTCTGATTTGCGCAGCCCGATATTATATCGTTAGTCTTTTCCCGACGTTCTCGCCCGCAAACTAGCATAAACAGGCATAATTCAATGTATAAGAATCCATTGAATAAAAAAAAATAATCTTTGTAATGATTGTCGCTATCTTCATAATTGTATTCAAGTGAACAGTAAAGTGACTGTCTATTGTTTCCATCTCTTTTGTTATTACTTCCCACACAACACAATTCTCCAGGATATATTCTAAGGATGTCTAAAAGACGCTCTTGGGATATCTTAAGCTATTCTATGGGCATTTTCAGGAAAACTGTTTTATGTGAGTTGTTAGATAATCATTTAGGTCTCAGTTCTCTCTTTGTCGAGAGATAACTTGGTGGATAGATTGCGCGAAGTTAAAGAGCTCGGTAGAAAGAAAGTAACATCGGCATCAATTAACACACGTGCGCTGCGCTGGACACGTGATATGTAACGCGCATGAATTTCCGACGTGTCCGTTTCTTCCGGCCGGCTTATGATATTAGTGTCTCCACGGTGCCCCTGTCCGACGCCATTACGCTCGTCCACCTTGGTCCCGCGCATTGTTCTTCTAATTTATGCCAAGGTAGGTCCTCTAGCCCGCGCACTAACTCCGTAGCTACCTCTCTTTCTCACCCTCTGCCCTTCCGCCCTTTCTCTTTCTATTTCTACCACTCTTCGCGCGGCGCGCCTTGAATTATAGCGGCAACGCCACTAAATCCTCCAGGCTAATTGAATTATTGCTCGAATCACGGCGCGGCGTTCGCCTTACAAAAAAGGAAAAAAGGGAAAAAACAAGGTCTCTGCTCCTTGCGCCTTCCTCCCCCTTCATGCTCTCGCCTTTGTCCAGCCCTCGCTCGCGGGAATGATCTCTCGTCGGCGCGAATTTCCGGGAAATAATTTCGAGTGCGTGAGACTCGGACTCTTGATCTCGCGCCGGAGGTGAGTTCGAATCCGAGGATCGAATCGTCCCTAAATTGGGGTTATCCTTTGAGGATTCTTCGATCGCTCTACTACGAACACTCGAGCATTCCAACCATGCGCTTACGTAAACTTCCTTCACAACTTATAGGTACGTTTACGAGAGAAATGTTAGCACGCAGGTTCTATTCTGGAAAAGGAACTAGAAATAACGTATGAAAATCAGAGAATAACGTCTACGTGTAAATATAAATGGTTGACGATGACTTTTCGATGGGTTTATCACCAACCGCTTAGAAGATTACTAAGTAAGAAATGTAACCGAGCTTGAAGATATGTTTCTGCGCAGGATATAAGAATTGTAAAACACGCCCGAGCAGAGAGTTGTTCTATGGATCCCCCTCCGACAATCGTGAACGTAAAGTTTAAATGTCATCGATTTCCATAAACGGTGTGC
Organism: Mycetomoellerius zeteki; assembly: GCF_001594055.1. Classification (NCBI taxonomy): domain Eukaryota; kingdom Metazoa; phylum Arthropoda; class Insecta; order Hymenoptera; family Formicidae; genus Mycetomoellerius; species Mycetomoellerius zeteki. The sequence continues at coordinate 354,850 of NW_017257392.1, read as the reverse complement.
GTTACGCGGAGAACCGCCCCTGTTTCTGGAAATCGCGCCAGCGATCGCCTTGCCGCGAAATTACAGATTTATGTTCGCGCTGGACGTTTATGAGATATTAGCCCGGCATAAATGAGTAATGAGACGATGATGCGCCGATATTAATATGATAATTCGATTTAGTCAAGCGGCAATCCATGAATTTACCACGCTCGTGGCGGTTCTTTTGTAAAAGCGGCGACACAGGAATAAAAGGTGGAGGGACATAACTCTTGGCTCAATCAATTTCGAGAACGTTAATTTCCCCCGCTGTCGCACTCACAGGAGTCAGACATTGTTATTACGACATTGCGATACCACTGCCGATCGCCGATCGCCGATACCGATGGCGGTATGCTGCTCGAAAGCGGAATCCTTAATTCGCCTTTCCGAGAACCGAGCAATCAGATCTGCCGCATTCAGTCGCCTTGAGATCGACGAAAGGCCCGCCGACCACGTTAATACCACGTTACTATTTATAGGCGCGCGATGGATCATTGATCATTAGTATATCAGATTCGCCGACGCAATATACCGATCACGGTGGTCAAAAGTCTGGTTGTAATTAATGGCTACATGTAATGCGCGATTCCGGTCGCTGCGGATTCTGCGGGCCTCTCCTCCGCGAGATTACTACAACTTTCTCGATTTGCAAATTCTGTCGCTCGCGGTGAAATGTGACGTTAAATGTCACAATGCACTTTTAGAGAATTATCGAAAAATCACTAAAAGACCGTAGATCTACGGAGTGAGCTCGTAAAAAAGAAATATAAATGAGATTTTCTGTAGTATTTTTTATTAACAATATATGAAAGAGTTTGATCCAAAGCAATCATTAAAAAAAAAAGAAAGATGTTTAATATTACAGTGAATGCGATAGATCAAATAAATATGGAAAATCATGCTTACAAAATAAATAGCAATCTTCTTAATCTTTCAATAAGTTAAAAAATAGAAGATGTTATTTTTATTTTGACTTGTCTTTTAATGAACTTAAATTTAATCTTATCCAAAACTATTTTCGATCAGTTGCTATTATTATTATTATGCTATTATTACTGCATTGTGATTTCAGTCTGAGGAAGAATATATAAAAAGCAGCGTGAATTATTAATATCGCAAACAGGCCATAATGAATATTTTTACTAGAACGCTATAATAGGTTGAGGGAAGCTTCTACTAGAAAGTAGATACTAATCATACGTATTATCCTATTTATCCCGAAGGAACCATGATTTCTAGTCGATTTCACTCGTATAAATCTCACAGGAACGATGACCAGATAATATCCAGGTCATAAAATAGTCCGTTACATCGCAACCTTTGGAACCAGTAGACCCAACTTCTCCCATCGAGTACATTACACTGTCTTCTTTTTTATCTCGGTCATTTTGTTCATGAAAAGGCATATACTCATATATCATATAAAATAAAGTACGACAGTAATAGATTCACAGTTAATTTATGCGTTCTACACTTAATCATTAATATCCAGACAAAGAATTTCGTAGAATAATATTAAGAAGATAAGCCTTTTAAAATTTTTAATCTATCGTTACACATATATTTATCTAGTAATTCAATATTGGAAGAGATACTATCCGAAGAAAAGCTAGAAAATATCTAAAAGACATTCTACAAAGATACAAAAAGTCTAAAGAATATTTAAACAATCACGGCAAGTATCTCGATATTATACATTATTTGAGAAATATAATATGGCGTTTGAAAGTTTACGAAAGTACAAGAGAAGTACTGATCCTCAGAATACAAACAGTAATATTACATCAGTATTATAATTTCCTTTTCAATAATGTATAATTGTCATATACAATATGTGTTATTACGTTATATTGCTGAGTGGGAAATTATAATATTGATGTAATTTTGCTGTTAGTTTATGTTCCGCTAGTGAAATCTTAGGTACTACTTAATATTGATAAACACGATACTCTTCACTGTTATTCGCGGCATTTCTGCAGCACGAGCCACTTTAAGATACGGGACTTTAAAATGAGTCTTGGCCTTAAATTCTTGACTAACCCTTTCAGCGGCTCGGCCTATCGTACCTTAGCGCCAAGACGCCTCTGACAAAGTAACGACCGCGTTTACCGCCCGTTACATAATTTTACCTGGCGGCTCGGTTCCGCCGCGAGGAAGCGCCTCGTCCGTTACGCAATTTCTTCCACATACCTACGAGCATAACGACAATATGGGCGAACGAGTCGACGCACGGTCCGTTACATGGTATCACTATTCCGGCCAGCGAGACAGGGGTGGCGGCGCTTTATTAACAGGCTGCAGCAACGGATAACGAGGACACGGGGATCCTTCTTCCGTCGGACCTGCCGCTGACCCCGGGGCAATATCGTACGTCGCCCCATCGACGACCCTAAATTAATATTCAAATCTGTACACGAACGGTTCCACGCGCCGCCTTGCGAAGATCCTCCTAACGGACGAACGGACGGACACCATTGTCGTGTCCTCGTGCGTCCTCAAGTGTCCTCGTTCATCGTCCAGCTCGTCCTACAATTCGTCTGATTTGATTCCCCCTATTCGCGACTTTCCCTCTTACGATTCGCTGGCCGAAGTCCTTCGGCAGGATCATTGTAGAGTTTTTTTCCTCCTTTCTTTTTCCCCTCATTTTTTTAACGAAGCGCAATCTCTCATTGGTCGACGTACGCTCGCCGACGTTGGTGAGCGGTCCAATTATTACGTTAGCGGCCATACGATTATCTCGTCGCTGCGATCGATGTAATTCTAGATCCCATGAGAAAGTTTCGTGACGGTCCGTGTCGAAAAGACACATCGATTGGTCATGCAACGTAAAAATTATAAATCTCTCTGTGGAGCACTAACATATATTTGTACGTTTGTTTTGATATAAAAGTTACAAAGAAAAAGCAAAATATATGCGCATAATGGAACAACGTCTTCAATTTATTTCTAAATCATAAGATAAGTGAATTAGTCCAATCATGATTTTAAATTCATGACACGTAATATCATTTTTCTAAAATGTAAAATTTGGAGATCAGAATTTACTTGATAAAATATAAATTGTTATATTTAAAATGAAATATTGTGTTATAAAACATTCATTTATAATAGTTCAAAGAGTAATTTTTTTATCAATTCTCACTTAAGTTTTAATCTCAATTGAATTTATAATATTTGACGAAACAAAAAATTGATTTAAACCAAATTATACTATATAAAAAATTGATTGCCATTTTGATTATTCTTTTTACGCAAAACTTACAATTTTTCGTGTTTACCTGCTCAAAGGAAATTTTATTTCATTTATTTTATTTCTGCACCTTCCATTTCATTTTCATTTTTCGTATCTGATACATCAAAAGAATATTTACATTACGAAATTCAACGTATATTTGAGCTTCTCATGTCTTTTTTTTATCTTGCTATAAGCGACGTTTTTTTCGCAAGGTCGTGGCCCGCAACGAATCCTGCTTTCCTATATTTTCCACGGTGCGTGCCGTTTGAACTCACTGCGATATATCGTGCACTCGCGATACGAGTGTCACCGAAAGGAGCATCGAAACACGTAAAAAAGGGAGAAAGTCGAACGGATGTAAGCAAAGGATCTGAGGGAGGAATTCGGTGCGACGAGTAAATATCCCTCGTTGAGAGCTTCATTTATGGTTAAATTGCGGACAAATGACCGCGACTCAATGCGTTTCAATGCGCGGTTTTTTCAGAGGCGCGAAAAAAGAAATAGAAAAAAGAAAGAAAAAAAAAATGAAAAAACGGGAGTACGAAAAGAGAGATTTGCTCCCTAAGTCGAGTTAGTCGGTAGAATTTGGAAGGTGCAAGAAGCAGAGGAAAGAGAGGAAATGAGAAGAGAAGGGGAGAGAGAAATGGAAAACGGCACGCAGGCACATTGTCCTCACGACGAGTGGAATCGTGAAATACGATCGGCTTTTAGTAAAATGAGACCAAAATATAGGGTGTCGGACTGCAACGTCATCTTTCTCTTTCTCTATATCTCTCTTCTCTCTATCTTTCTTCTTTTCACTCTCTACATTCCAATGTATTGTAGCATATATTTTTGCTCTTTTCACGCGAATAATACAGAATGCCCTTGAAATGACCATCCTGCTTCGAAAAATCCCAGAAAAGTCGTTTGTATTGTTGATTGTGAAAAATGATGGTTCGTCGAAATTCAAAATTGTCCATTCAAAATTGCAGCGTCATTAATTAAATTTGCCATTTTTTGTATTGTGACCGAATTTTTATATTGAGATAATGAAGTCTCATTGAAATTACTGATCCGCATATCAATACTTTATCAATAAACCACTAAAAAATACTTCATCCCTCATAATAGTCGAAAGCTGTTGTAATTTATTATAATCTATTATAATTTTTTAATATGATGAAATTATAATTAAGCACATATATATCTTAATTTAAATTATTATTCAAGTTTTTCAAAAATTTTATTTAAGATAAAATTTCCAAGAAGAGCAATATAAAATTGTAAACGTGTATTCTCTATATATCTGTATATATTCAACTATGACGAAGTTTCATGGTAATATCTTTGGTATGCTGGTTCTCAGTTGAAATATTTATTTGAAGCTTCCGAAATTTATGGCGCTAGTCTAATGACTCTACAAGTTTCATTCTCGTCTCTTTCCTTTTAGTGTTACTTTAAAGTAATATATGTACCAAATAGTTTATATATGTATATATATTTATATATATATATTTATATATATTTATATTTATTTATATATATTTATATATATACAATCTAAAATTTATTTTATTTGCATTCAAAGAAAAACGACACCTGAAGTTTCAAATGCCTCGCATATTTTATATTACATTTCTGTGTAATTTTCTGAATAATAAATTAGAAATTCTTCCCTTTTCAACGTAAAAAATGTTTCTCGTTGTATATATTAAAATCTTTAAATAACTTAGTGTGTGCATCGCGTTTACATATTAATTAAATTTCGATTTTAAATGTACCGATGTTAAGTGATTGAGCACCTTCGTAGAACGGTTTTTCTCATATCTTCTTCCTTCACGTAGCTAGTCTCAGGAAGCCTAAAGCCAGAAAATTCTTTTTTTCTCTAAAATGTATCGGCCTTCTTTCAACCGACGACCATCGGCATTGTTTGTTCTAGTCCCTAGTCGAAGCTTTCCTTAGTTCAGTCGATTTCATGGTTGGTCGGTCTCATGAACAGTCCAAAAATATCTTTGAAAACAGAAAGATCGGTAATCTCTTATTAGAAGGACTCATTATCTAGCCTGACACTTTTCTTATTATTTAGCGATTTTATAAAAGAAAAATCAATAGAGGACAAGGTGATATTATGGCCAATGTATATGTATATTGTGGCTCTCTTAATCTTTAGACTGCCGGGAAAGCCACTTTTATGGCTCTTGAGTGTGGGTTAAAATACCATTTTTGGTGGCATTTTAAATGTATTTACTAATTGTATTAAACATATATATATGTATGTTGCCCAAAATATATAAAAATATATAAGTATTTAAAAATATACAAAATAAGTAAAAAATATAAAAAAGTAAAAAAATTATAAAACAAGAAAAAAGTAAAATAAATATAAAAAATAAGTTTAAGAACCAAACAAAAAAGAAAAGTAAAAAAGGCTATAAACTTTTTGCGTCTATGTCGTTAGCTCTGGGTAATACTAAATAAAGAAAAGTTCTCTGTATGAGTCTATACGTTTATATTCATTTATGTTGTCAATATTACGTTTAGAATTCGAGATTTCATAAATCTCTGCTTAGAATTGGAATCAGCGATACCAAAAACCCTCAAATACACTATTTTTGAGAAAGTAAACATTTTTCATATTTGATCGTACGTTCCTTGCCGGGAAAGCCACTTTTGTGGCTTTGCAAAAATCTCGAAATTTTGCGTCATGTGTATGTTACTTTTATAGAAAAATTTTTGAGGAAAAAGGACCACTATTTTAATGAAAAAATGCCGACAGTCTAAAGGTTAATATCTCTGCTATTATATAGTGAATCCTAATAATTACTTATGGAATTATTAGTTCACTAACTCGCCGTTACACCATGACGCTAATATTACCAATACTCAATAACCAGCACTTATTATAACGTATTTTTACTTTCAAGTATTTCGAAACGTTTCTGAAGTACACTTTAGCATTTAATTACACCTGCTTTCCCTCATTTTTCTTAAACTTGAGAGTATTATCACATGAATATATGTATTTTTGAGTGTGTTATTTGCTATTTAACATTGAATTTGACTGTATATATTTTGAGTTATGCAAATTAATAAACAATACCATGACATTTTGCTAATGTGGCCTTCTATGGATATTGATTACTCACGATCTTATTTTTGAGATTTTCATATCAAAATAGTTATTTGATAATCGATCGATTGTAGCTCTACTATTGATCTATAGTTTATATTACGTGTACTATTTTTAGTACTAAGATTTGTAATACTGAGTAGCTTATATGCAGAAGTTATGTGAATTTATATACATTCATTTGCATTTTAAAACATTTTAAAATATTTTACTTTTTTGTTAATTTTATAACCAAATACTGTTCTAAACAAAACTAATATTTTAAGGCCATTTTTATGGAAGGCCACATTACCACCCATTTTTTTCTTCGAGTCATTATGCAACGTCGTCACATTTTTGTTAATAGTATTCTAAGTAATAAATATTGCGTAACTTTGAGCCCACAATCGATTCGACAACGTTTTAACGAATGTAATTGTCAAGTTTTAAACTTAAATATTAATTATTAACAAAGTTATTGTGTAAAATGTAACTGGGGTGCCATAATATCACCTTCTCCTCTATTAGTTTATAGTTCAAAGAATCTGTTTTACTGTGATAATATCATCATATTTTAGAAAAGCTTGAATAATCAACGTGAAATATCCATAAGTTCGAGGTATTTTACCGAGCCAACTTAAACAAACATTATTTTCGTTGTGACAACGTTGTGTAATTACATTATTTAACCCTCCATCCGCAATGTTAGACTTTAAAGACACAGTCGATTTTTTTGATTCTGTCGATAAATTTAAATCCGTAAAAAAATAAGTAAAATACAATCAAATTTTTGTGATAGTAAATACTCGTTAAAACCTTTACAAGTATATAGGCATTTTTATAAATTTTGATACAGTTCAAAACAATATAAAAATCTGCACTAAAGTTCCATATTGCGAATGAAGGGTAAAAATTTCACATTGTCAATTACATATTAATATGTATTAATCAATTAAATATATGTGTATAGACTGTATATAACAATCATGCATCTTGTACTCGTATAATGTTGTTATATCCAAAATATAAATTACCATGCCGATGAATAGAAATAAGAATAGTGATAAAACGAAGAGGCGATGCTACGAAATGTTCGGCAGATTTTAATATTTCTCCTTTTATTAAATCTTGGAAGTCAAAGGTCAATATCTACCAAAGGAGAGAGAAAAAGAAAGAGAAGTAAAGAGAGAGATATGCTTCGTCGAATCCTATTTACGAGGCAAATTGATGGCTTGGAGTCTCGTTGAATGCAGTAGTTCTTTTTTCAGATATCATTACACCAAAGGGGCAGATGCAGCAGCAGCAGCATCCCTCTCAGTCACCCTTCGCGAAGCCACGAAGAAAAGACCCCTCGCCTCATCTATCCCCCCGCGAATGGAATGAAGCCAGAACAATCTTCTCTTTATAGGAGACATACGAAGCCATTCGAATCCTGGGAACCGTTTTTTCCCTTCCTCCCCCTTTGCCATTTCCACTGCTATTCCGCTCGGTCTTCGCGGTTTCTCTGTCTTTCGCTCGGCACACAATTATTTTCACAGCTTGGAATCCTCGTGCAAACAATACTTGCCCGCTCGTATGCACACGCGCGCGAACTGATGCATCGAAAACCGAAACCTCGTCGAAACCCGCCGCTATTCGCAGCCGTCGAGAACGTGACGTCGGCGTTATCGTGAAGCTTAGTGCGGGAAAGTCCGCAGAATGCTTTCGGCGAAGCGAGACGGATGACTGGGCTTCACTCAGCTGAGTGGCTCTAGAGAAGTTTACGGACTAGGTTGCTTTTGATAAGAAAGATACCGAAAGGACGATGCTACACGAAAATCAAATCGACTATACTTGAGAAAAACCGAGGATCAAATTGTTGGTCATATTTATGTCATCAATATTTATAGTTTAATTTTCTTGCTAAATAGTTTACTTTTCCCGAAAGAAATTAATCTACTCTTACATCTATTTAAATAATTATTTCAGAAACTTCTCTCGTTCACTAATATGTTGTTATACAATAAATCATTTTTTTCAACAATTTTAACAAAAAATTTATAACTCCATTATAACTTTAAAGTTGTTATAAAAACATAACTTTTACTGACACAATAACTTATAGTAATTTTTTTCTTGAAGGTATAGAATTGTGAGTGTGATATATTCAAATTCATGTAGGGTCACGAAACATTATTTTCCTTAATTATATATGCTTCATGTACGTGAGTTTTGACTAATTCTGATTTCTAAAGAAAAGAAAAAACTTCCTTTAAAAAAAAAGTATAAGGTACCTGACCGGATAAGGCCCATCTAATTTATTTTATTTTCTTAAAATTATATTTAGGAAGATATTGAAATGAGTTAAGTGAGAATCAAATCTTTATTATTCATTCATTTCCAAAAATAAAATATATTGTTTATATAGAATATGTATAAATGAACGAAAAAAAAATTTTGTTAAACTCTGACGTTGGACCTTAATTACATGCATATGAATATACGTATAATAAGGCTTAAATAAAAAATAAATTAAAAATAACAAAGAAAGTAAACATTTACTTTCTAAATCAGTTTCAAAATGATTATTAATCATAGAAAGAAAATTCCTTAGGGCTTAGTCTATTCTCAAATATTACAAATATCTTTAATTTTGTTTGTAATTAACTTTTTAATCTCTCTCTTTGGAAATTTCTAACAATTTGAATGCAATTTTGGCTTCTTAAAAGATAGCAGCATTAAAAATCGTTATTTTCCGGCGTAAACTCCACACATAACAAACAAATAATGATAGCTATAATAATAATCACATAAGTGAGCCTTATAATAAGTACATTGTTTTAAAAAAAAATATTTATACTTATTTTAAAAAATTGATTTATTAGTTATTTTTCATAGTTAGGAAGTTGAATAATATTATAAGGAATTATAATAAATTATAAAACATTGTATACCGGTAAATTTTGTAGCTGATTGTTATAAAAATGGCTCGTATTAAATCTCATACACACAAGTTTTTGTTGTATTAAACAAACGTGTTGCTACCGATTCCAATTCTTTAATCCTTTTTTATCTACTTCCTATGACACATCTTTTAAGCATATACATGCAGGCGTAAAGCGAGTTTTAAAGTAATAAATTTAAAAGCGGGCTTCATTTAATGCTTGGGCCTTATTCGGCTCAGGTACTTTAGTACTTTTCGTTGATGCTGTCAGCACGTCTATACAGATGTTTTTCCATCGTAAACGCAAAATTTATAGTTGAATTTATTTTTAGATAATCCTAGAAATTGGATTCCATTTTGTTTACGCGTGTTGCTTGCATATTGTACCTGCAGGGAAGAACAATCCCCAGAGATAGCAGTAAACGCTTCTTTCTACCTTTTTTTCTCTCTCATTCTTTACGCTAATGTAATGAAATATTTTCACCGTCCGTGATGCACTTAAGCCCGCGGCGACCACAGCTCACGCGAAACACGACGAAGTATGTTAATGCTGCTCATAAAGCTCCGCAACAGGTTCATTTCTCCGAAAGGCTCGGCGCTCGCGAAAATCCACGTGGAGATGCGTTCGCACGTATAGCAGCCGTTTATCATCTGGACACCTGAAAAATCTTACGAAATCGTACGTCGTATGGCTTCGAGGCCGTTTTGTTAACGAGCAACAATCTTGTCTCCGATGGCGGCAGTTTTAGAAGACGTGTGCACTTGTCAGGAATACAAGGCTTAAAGTTTTCGATTTCAATTTCTAGCCAGCTTGCATGTCGCTATTTTTTTTTGTTTACACATTACAATTTAATTCAAATTAAGACTGAAAGTACTTTCAATTTTCGATTTACATTTAAATTATAATTAAAAGTTAAAATCGACATCTCAAATTTGCAATAATTTTTAAAACTCTGTTTTTATAACAATAATGTCAATTTTTTACAATTTTCTAATTCTCAATACAAGATTATTAGATGTGTATTGTGACAAAACAAAAGCTAAAATGGTCCGAATGGATAACAATTTGTACTTGCGGAAGTGATCTTTTGGTCGCGAGACAAGTATTAGTTTGCCAGTGGACATTCAAACTAGAACCCCTTCGCTAACGAAGATACTTGGACTAATCTCGCAATCAATCTTGGGGTAGGTACGGTCAGAAGGCAACAGCTGCCACATCGGAATCGATGACGTCACTGAACGCAAAAGATTACTCCCTTGCAGCATCCTGTTCGGCTGAGGACGACTCTGCCGTGCGTTTCTATTTTCCCACCCTTCGTCAGCTGACAGCATCACTCCCTGTCTACCATTTGAAACAGCTGCTTACTTTTAATCCGTATCGTCAGCGAGATAATGACTTTGGTTACCTGGTCCAGATTTATCGTCGTTTTCCGCATCCGCGAAAAATTCCCGAGTATTCTTGACCCTTTCGAGACTTTTAAGTTAAGTATCTTTTCAATTTAGGTTATCATTTTTTATTACTTATAATTTAAATTTATCTAATGCATTGTAATCTTGTATTTCTTATACAGTTTCAGGTGTTTTTATAGGATAGATTCTTTCTAAGATAGAATTCACATGGCAACGAAACTATGTATCTAAAAGAAGCAAATCGTGAGATGCTTTTAAACTTTCTTATATTTCTCAGATAATGTTGAAAATGCCATAAATTTTGAATGGCCCAACATTATGCTGCCGCTAATTTACGCTGTATTTGCAGTCACATATCTGCTTTTATTACTTGTTTGGAGAACGAGAGACCCTGTCGCAGTGACCTACAACCCTAGCCAGCGTAGCGGATTACACGCTCGTGTCTCACGGGTCAAGATCATCGTACAACCATTAGCAGCGCTGGCCACCTCATAATCCGTCGACACATGACCCTGACTGACCGGAAAGACACCCAGAAAGACCGCCCGTCTCCAGTCGAAAAACTAAATCACCAGACATCAAACGAGGAACGTGCCAATCCTGTCCAGCAACCATCTCGTCTTATAACTGGGATCTTAGTCACATTCATCTCTGATGTCTTATTTTGTCGCATAACCTCGATGTCGTGAAAAATTATAACAATCATAAAACATTGCAATTAATTAGGAAATGAAAAAAATTATAAAGAGTATTTGTAAAATCTACACACATTTTAATATTCTTTGTTATTTGTTTTCTAACGGAAATGTATATCGAAAGTAAATGTATTAGTGACGCATTCATGTTTATCGATGGGGAAGGGAAATATCTTCTTTCACATGGAAGACATCTTTGTGAACTATTATACATTGCGAAATCCTATTGCAAGAGGTGTAATGTTACAAGATAGCAAATAATAAAAATGTTAACAATAAGAATAATTTACATTACAAGTTTCCGCTTTGTTAAAGTTTTCACTATCTACAATCTACTATTCGCTCCCTTGATTATTAGTAACACTTTCCAACCAGCAGTTCGTTGACACATGACCCAAAGCAACGAAAGAGCGGGTAACGCGGATAACTAGCTCGAAATGAAGAGGTCACCGGTACGTGCCGATCCTGTTTATCCAACCAGACCAGATTTTGAAAACCTTCTGCCGTATCGTCCACGCGCTCATCGTTGACCCTGACTGATCCCAGAAAAGTAACCGTTGATGAAACTTCCATTTTGATGGCGACATGCTTTCGGTCGTTGAAGCAACTCGCATGACCGGACAACCTGCGATGCGCGTGCTGAACACCGATCACTCGCGAAGTGGAGCGTGTTTCCGGTCCGAGGACGAGCTCGCGCGACCAGACTCTCTCGTGGGCCCGGCCGATCAGTCTTCCCTCGACTGCAATGACCCCCGTAGATCCCACGGGGTGACCTCTCCGATTATCACCGGTCGCTCTTTTAATTCATGGTAACCGCCTCTATCGCAAAGCATATCTCGTACTGCAATACGGATCAGGGCTCACGATCGAGGGATCGGATTCGGCGAGTAATTAGTCCGGTTACTGCGAGGTACCATTTGTCGTGGTATTTATGGGCATTTCGAGCACGACTCTGGCAACTACTTCGTGGCGGCATCGAGCATTGATCCGCGGCAATTGAACGAGTTTGTTAGAGATAGGAGCTCTGAACGATAAGTAATAGTGATAAGATTGGATCGCGAGAATAAATATTGCTACGGAGACAAGCTATCTTGATAGCTTCTTCTTTTGCCACTATTCGTGCCGCCGTTTCCATCATTCGACTTACACGGTTTGTGTCCACATGCCAAAAAATAAATAGTATACTGGATTTTGAAAAGCTGAGTCTGTAGTGTATTCGGCAATCCGGCCCATGTACGGATACCAGTTTGAATTAAGAGACGACGAGAGTCGTGACATATGAATGAAATCCTCAGATGAAATTCCCCGCATTTTAAATCCAGACATAATGAAGCTTCATCTTTCGACTTTATTGTAATCAGTTCCATTTTATGCTATTTTTCGTTTTGTTATATTTAAACAAGTCAACTTAAATTCACTTTCAAGAAAATCGCGATTTTAATTTTATAATGTGTGAAAATTTTTTTAATGAAAATATTAAATGATTTTGAAGAAAGTTTTACATACACAATTTAGAAGTGAATATTTTGTTATTGATTGTTTATTATTATGTTTCTATCGTAATTTTAATAAATTTAGTTAAATAACTATTATCAAACCATTTTATAAAATAATAAAACTCGTAATTTTTTTTGTTTTAAACTTCGAGAAATTTCATTAAATGTTCGACATTAATTTTACATATCCATTGTTAATAAAAACATATCTTACAATTAGATATTCGAATATTTGTTGACACAGAGGCTCTCGTTTTTTTCAAAAATTTTTGCAAGATTTAAAGACATTGGAAAATATAGAAAATAATTTGCTTTATACGTGTCAGTTCATCCTTGGAGCAATCTGAGAACCATCCGGACTAAGGAAACGTCAAGTTTTGCTTTCTAAGAACGGGGTACCTTCGCATCAACTTTCATTGCTTTATCATATGGTCGTCTATGAAACGATACCCTAATGGGACTTTGACAGGGACCTGTTCGATGGTCAGAGGTCCAGATGAGAAACCGGAAGTCGAACACCTAGGGTCAGAACGTCAGTGGTCGTCAATTCGAGTTCTGGTTCCGAAACGAGTCAATTCTTCACAGCGATCGACCTTTGTGCCTTGTAGAAGGGATCAATTCACCCTGACCGATGAAAGGGAAAATCTGGCATCACCTGTTCCTTCCACAAACGTCCGCGCATTTATTTATATGAAAACAGGTCCTCGCAATAAGAGATTGAAAATGCTGGAACCGCATCTTTTATAACTCGTTATACTTACTTCATTAAAAATATACAGCATTGCCTATTTCTTTAATAAACTAGTTTCATACAAAAATAATAAAAAGTTGCATTTTTTCTGTTTATTATAATTAATGAATGTTGTTCAAACAAATTATCATGATTTTAACTGAAATGTTTTTAACAAACATATCTTACGGTAGATATATAAAATTAATTTTAAACATTTAATAAAGTCTTAAAATTAAAAACAAATTGTTATTTTATAAAATGGTTTGATAATTTACTTAACTTAAAATATCACGATTTTTAATAATAATTATAATTATTATTAGATAACCAGAATAAATCAATTAAGAGAAATACCTAATCCTATTTTCGATCGAAGCGAATCTTATAGCAAATTCGGTCACTGTACTACACTAGATCAGTGTATACTAAAAGCTGCTTTACATGACGTTAGCAAAATTAAATGTAAAAGTATATAAATATTTTAAACAATTAACTATCTACTAATGATATTGTCACGTTATTTAACAAAATATATGTGTATCATTTCATTGTCAAAGTTGATTATATTGTATCACTGCATTGAGATATTTTATATAAAGCAGCTTTTAATGTGCACTGATCCAGTAGGTATAGTGCGAGTGATCGAATTCACCATTAGTGTCTAAATATTTCAGTATAATAATAATCTCATTTTTAGACCGTATATGTGACAAATACAATCGATAAATTAGAGCCCTATATCGGTCGAAGTTAGATCTTAAATGCTTAAATAATTCAATCTTGAATCACTAAATATGATATATATTACTGTTAATATTAATGAAATTATTGTGAGTTGAATCGATTTGTCACTGTAATAAATAGCGCCATCATAAATTATAATCTACATAAAATAATTACTGTAGGGCGTGTAAAAGACCTAGTGGTTATTTCGTGATACATACGTGTAGAGGAATAGTAAAACATGTTGTATAGCAAAATACAAGCTTTGCTTTCGTATTTTTTGTTTAGTTTGTTGTCTTGTATATATCCCACCTGTTTGGGATATACGGCATTTTTAGCGGGCGGAATTTATGCCCAAAGCATACAAAGTGCGCAGATTGAAATCAGTGCACTGAATGCAATAAACGCATTACATGAAATATGTACCTCTTGTCATAACACTTTTAATATATGTAGGAAGATTGTAATTATTATTTATTACTTCATATTTATCATTTTTATTCCTTAATAAAACTTTATAAACGCATTTTATAAGTTATTGTGTCATTTTACGTCTTATTTATATGCATTATTTATAAATTTGTCATGAGCAGTACATACCCCGCCTCCTTCTATGAGTAGCCATATACTATAATAGTATCTCACCCTTATAGGATATATAGCAAAAATGCAAGGGTTTCAAAAAGTTTATTTTTTAATATGGAAAATTAATATTTCGGATTCCTAATATTTTGTTCATTGTAAATTAGTAAAAATTATGAAGTTTTTACTGATATAGTTTATTTGCCTCAAACATGGTAAATAGTACTTGATAAATTAAACTTCCCTTAGGTGCGGCGTATATACCGGGTTTACCCTATGTACATACATATATTCAATTCTGCAAACCGCGCATCGAAATCTTCAATCTTAAAAAGTTATGAAAAACTGGAATTATAGTAATATCATGTTTTAAGTTAGCATGCAATTTAATAATTTTGATGTTATATGTAAATTTGGTGTCTCTCTCTCCCTCTCTCTCTCTCTCTCTCTCTCTCTCTCTGAAAGAAATACTAAGATTCGCTTTGATCGAAAATAGCATTATTTCTCTTAATTGTTTTAATAAATTATGATTATTAATATGTATGCAATAAAAAAAAAGATTAATGGTAACGTATATTTGGAAACGAGTTATAGCGTTGTAAAAAACTGTTGTTAACAACGCTATTAACGTTGAACAACATTTCAAATACTTTCAGAGATATAAGAGAGATACATATCAAAGAATATTTGTAAACGTATATTTCCTAAAATAATAGCAAAACCGACAGCCAACTTGATTTATTCTTAATTTATGCATACCCGACGATATCAATATCTACTTTTTACTTGTTACATTGACGCAAACAAGTTTTGCCAATATCAATAATTCTTTTCTCTGCCACGCCTCTAAAAGACTGCTAATTTATTCAGAATTGTATTCGCTCAGAGAACATAAGAAAAAAAAATCACTAATTCTCTTATTAGAACAGCGTGAATTTGCGGCGTTTCTCGCTTCCGATTCTTCAGGTAAAGATGAGCGCCGGGGATGGCTCCTGTTGCCGGTCGTTCTGTCTACAGCACAATGGCGTCCCGCCGCGAACGCGCATTATGCCGCCCAATGTTTCCCGCTTCTAGCTCGCGTACACATGTGCACGCACTCGAGCGGTATCTCGCAGTGTAACCCGGAAGAGAATATATGCCCCTAACCGTCTCCTATTATACGATCCCCGCTCCGATCGAGGGGTGAACTTATTTGGGCCACGGCGTCGATCCCCGGAAGGGGTGCAACCGTGCAACTATAGCACCTTCCGTTCCGAATAGATGCTTCGCAGGAAGAACGAGAGGAAGGAGGGATGGAAAGGGGAAGAGTCATCGACAAAAAGAACGGAGTTTAGTATCCGGGATAGAGGTGGAGAGGAAGGGGTGACAAGTTGCAGGGATGCTGTGGGAATGTTCTCACAGGCAAAGAAGATCACCTGTAACCATTGTGAACGACGTTCCTTTCGGCGAAGGAATACACTTACCCCCAGCGATCGGTGTCATCTACAGCTGAGATAATCCCGACGCAATCGAGAAGAAGCTCTCGTTCGAGTTCTGAGAATACTTGTTCACATTTTCCGAGCGAAGAACTTCCTTCGGGACACTCGACGCTCATCAACGAGCTTCGGCAAGATTGCGGGAAATCAGGAGAAAATGTTTCCTTCAGAGAGAAATAACGTGAGTAGAAATATATATGAAATATTTATTATTTGATTCATGATTAATTCTAATTATTAATTAATTTTATAGATTTTATACGTCTATTATGTTTCTGATTTAAATTTTTAGCAATATCTGGCATTGAATTGTATTTGACAAGAACGGAAATTTGTTGTAAGAAGAAAATTCTGCGTGAGTAATTTTGTGCCATTCATTTCCTAAATTTTTACTATAACTGTTACTGAGCAAGCAAGGATTTTTTTTTATGAAGCGATCAATAATACTCATAATTTACTCTATCAAAAATTTGATGTCCGCCTACAAAAATATGATTAAATGCTGAGCGAGGCACACAAGAATTTTGCGTGGGTACTACTTGCTTCATGATGCGAAGCAAAAGTATATCTGACGAACCAAGGCTCGCACATCTTTTCTCGCGCACCAAGGAACACGTGCAACCCTTCGACCAACAACGCCGAACGGGCCGCCCCTTTTAATTTTAATTTCCTAGCAAAATCCCCTCCTTTGTAAGTAGAGCGAGCGGGCTAGTCGATTACCAGAGAGAAACGGGGCCGACGCGGGCGAGAGGAGGAAGAATGGATCGCGAGAGAGTGAAAGAAAGAGAGAAGTATAGCTGGAGAAAGGGAAAAATGGGGAAGCGACGTGGAGAGGAGCAGACTCCGTTTTCCACGCACATCATCCCTTTTACATTTTAATTTCTCCCCTTTTGCGCCGGCTTTCCAAAGCGTCTTCCGTCTCGTTCTCGCTCTTCCAGAGCTAGGTAGCATCCCTTTAACATTATAATGTTCCCTCTCTACACTGATGCCTCCTTGTCGTCTGCTCTCTTTTTTCCTTCTGGCTTCTCTATATACCGCCTCTGTGTCTTTCGATTTTTTTTTTCTACCGCTTCGGTGACGGTGTAACGTACCGATTTATGGGTTAGCAGGCGAATTCTAAGGAAATGTTATGCCACCGACCTGGAATCAATGCGAAAACCGTTGGAGGCGGTCGAACGCGTTGCAATTTTACGTTATTAAGTTTTCGAGCACAGACTTTCTCTTTTTAAACTATCTCTCTATAGCTACAAATGAGAGAGAGAAAGTAGTTTAATTAGAAGAGATTAAAATGTATGAGTTATACGATTCCATCATATTCAAACAGTTACATTGTACGTAACATATATGAATGAAGTCTAAATGCAAATCTCTGTTTTTCAAACCAATTGAGTTTAAAATTTTTCATACCAATTGATTTTAAAATTTTAGTATAAATTTTTATCGAAGTTTGAATTCCAATTTCAAAACATTTTAGATTTAAAAAAATTTTTTTTATTTCGTTTAGAATTTTGTTGATTTAAAACTTTTATCACTGACATAAAAGAATTCTCATAAAAAATTTGAACCCTACAAGCCATATACAACGTCTTCCTCTCCGATCACCTTGCTGGAATTCAACGTGACAATTTCTAATATGCATCCCCTCTACGCGGAATCAATAACGAAACCGTTGGAAACTCAAAATCGTACTAGTTCGGATTATCGAGTACCCGAGAATCTATCGATCATAATGAGAAAGAGGGAGCGGGGAAAGAAATGCAGATCAAGTGCGTGCGTGTGTGTCAAATCGGCATATATTAACCGCCGAACACGACAGAAACTGGATTAAAGTGACGGAATTATTTGCAGGGACTTTGCATACGTGCGTCTTTGCGACGGAACATCTCGCAATTGTCCCGCAATACAATGCACCTCTATTCGGATGCAACGCGCAACGGAAGTCCTTCTACCTCATCGAAGAAAGGATTCTCATATCGATGAAATGTCGTGGATCCAACGGTTGAAAATGTTATCCGATTACAGTATTCTATGTAAACGTTAAGCTTCTCTTCTTCGAGGCAACACAACTGAAATCGTGAAGCAAACTGTTGTAAGTAAGGAGAGATCTTTAGAGATCTCTTTTATATTCTATCCATAATTATACATTTAAAGAGAGGGGATACATTTCTCATTAAACAAATTTAATCTGAAGTCACTATCAGTCACGTTATTTAAAATTTTAATGCTAAATATCTTAGTAATTTGACTATCAGCGTAAAATTTTAATTAAAACTAAAATTACTTGAAATATAAATTCTCAAAAATGAAAGCTTGTTATCCAAATTCATGTTAGATAATTTCAGATGCGTATTTAAATGAATATACGAAAGAAAGAGCTAAATCAAATTTATTATAGCATTTCAAAATTTGTAATTTCTAATTTTGAAATTTCTATAAATTTCTAAATTGCTAATTCTCTCTCTCCTAATTTCTTTGCCAATCTTGCAATAAAGTGTAAAAATATACATAATAAATATATATATATATCGACAGAAGTTTAAACAATTAACAAGTTTTGAAAATCTCTTAGTACTTTAGTCATTCTAATAAACGGTAATAGGGTCATTTTTCTACGTGCTACAAAAAATGCAGCTTGAAAGGGTTAACGTGTCGTTCGAAGAAAGTTCCGTGATTAATGATTTACATGACGGACCGCCCGGCATCAACCAGGCACGTTGGTCGGAGCCCAGCAAACGCAGAATAGAGATGACGTACAACGCTGCGGTCCGACGAACGATTTATTTTACAAGGTGTAGAAGTGCAACTCTTGACCGCCCATCAAAGTAATGAGTAGCCGGGGAACGCTCTTGGGGAAGCTTGATGGAATACTGACAAGAAGAGAAACAACACATCGGTCAGCATGGTTGCTCCGAGGGTCATCCGTCGACGAGCGATTTGCATTTACGATGCAATTGCGCGTCCCGATGATAAACCGTCACTCTAATATCGTCTTGTTTGCTAAATTTTGCTGAACATTAGATCTCACGTTACAGCTCGGAGTACGATGTATAAATATTATTTCGTAGATATAATAAATTCTTAAACCTAATACAGTTAATACATTTTATGAGAAAAACATTTTTTCTTAAACATTATAAGAATTTTAGGCACGACCGTATATATGAATACATCAAATATGATAAAGAAAACCATGATCGGTCAAAGTTAGATGTTTCGAATAATATATTATATATAATATATTATTCGAAACATCTAACTTTGACCGATCATGGTTTTCTTTATCATATTTGATTTTTTCTTAAGATAAGATTATGTGCGTTCTTATCAATAGAAAAATATTTTAGGATTTTATCGTCGCACTAAACATACTTTTCTTCGCACAAATTAGAATTAATATTTTCTTAAAAATAATGCAATATACAGGGTATACTAAATAAACCATTCAGCATTTATATGGTACGTAATATATACCATACTGACAATGAGTAAAAAAAAAGTCTTAGTGAACATAGATCGAAAGCTTGAATAGCTTGAGTTTTCGATTTATGTCATTAAGCCTTTTTTACTCATTGTCAGTTTAATATGTACCATCTACTATGTAAATATTGAATGATTTTTTTGAACACCTGATATTTCATGAAACAAAACACTTACATTTTTTCTTAAAATAAGTACCTCCTTATTAATAGAGAAATATGTTAGGATTTTATCGTCATACTAAATATGCTTTCTTTTTTACATTAATATCACCGAAACATTTATTCAAACGCACATTATTATTAAACAAGCAGTTACCACGTAAGCGATTCGCTGGTATTTTCCTTGCAAATATGCCGGCCCTCTCAGTACTTCAGGACTAGCTACTAGCAAGATGGAGCAGAAATTATCCTTTGCCAAATATTGTCCCGCGCTAAGATCTCTGATCGGGAACGTCGTACTGACCGCGCGCGCGCGCGCGCGCAGGGAATAGGAGCAAAAAGTAGAAGGTCCTGAAACGGGTACAGTCGCCGTCGTGGATCTTTGGATTAAGACGGGCTGACGTGGCACGTGCTAGATCTTCTCAATGTTGCTTCTACGGCACAACTCGAGTGACCATTGGTCATTGTCGCAGGAGGGAACGCAAAAAGGAAAGAGAACCGGTTACCACCTGCTAGGACGAACGGCAGGTCTTAACGCAAACTTGGTCCAGTGATCGCTTTAAGAGGGACGGGAATAAGGTTCTATTTAAGTGGCGCTTGATTCAGAGAAATTAAAAATAGAGTGATTACAGAATTGCCTCTTTTAATTCTATTAATATAAATCATTAGAATTGACAGTCAGTGATACTATTCGTGACACATAAAGAATCTTATTATTATCACTATTATTAAAATATAATTTGAACAATTAAATTTTATAGAGACCTTCTGTAATCTAGATCTTTTTTAGCACAAACGAAATTTCGCTCTCAAATTTTTCCAAAATAAAGAGAGAAGGGCAAAGTCCGCTTCTTCCACTTAAAATATCTTATTCAAAAACTGTCTGATAATATAATAGAGATATTGAAAAGTAATCCTGAATTTTTCCTCATTTTTTGAAAGCTTAGAACAGTAAAAACCATTGCATGCTAAGGGGGTAAAAATATGATTGCAAATAGAAGGTTAAAGATAAGTTAACATAAGTTTCAAAAGTATCTAAAGAATTTTCCTGGAGAAGAAGGGATCATTTCAGATTC
>NW_017257392.1:290417-333736 GCF_001594055.1 Mycetomoellerius zeteki | reverse complement strand
GAAAGAGTTCGTTGGTCATTGGGAGACCGCGATGGAGACACCCGCGAATTAGCATATTATCCGTTACGATAGTTGCCCGGCCGTTTCTTCGTGGCACGATTCTTCCGGAGGATCTGCAGCCCTCTCCTTATTCTTTTTATGGTCATCAGTCGGCTCGGTACGTTGACCGGCCGCGATTCGCTACATGCTCGTCAAAAGACCGCCAACCGAACCCCCTCTGTTTGATCGCGAGAGGCTTTGAAACGCACGCACGCACGCACGCATGCACGCGAACACGTATGCATGTTTGTACGTGTGTCCATGATCGGATCGTACGCGCAACGTGCGCGTTACCGTCCATCCAGCAAACAATAGGAAATCCCGGCTACTCGCCGTCGACCTGCAGTCGACTGAAATCGGATAGGATTGGCCAACGCCCCGGATCGTGACCTGCGCTGGTCCTGCCGGCAACACCTTCCTGGACGTGGCCGTGGAAGGGGTAGTCAGGAATTCAATTCCATCCTGGATGACGTTGGCGCCAGACGCGAATTCCTCCTGCGCGTCCAGCATCGTCCTGAGAATTACCGTTGGTAAAGAAATGTCACTTTACAGTCTTGCGTTAAAGTCGACTTAACGTAGATCACTTATAAAATGTTTTCAAGATTATGATAATTTATTCCAAGCTCATACGCGATGTTGTGATTTCAAGCTCAATTGTATGAATTAGATTATTCAATTTTATCTGCTTTACCATTTGTGGCAATTACTAATAATAATAGTTTACACGAACGACGAAGAAACCCGATCTGTTAATCGCTACTCTCGCGAGATGCCACAATTATCATCATTGATTAGATTGACGTGATTCGTTCCGTCAGCTTATGGAAAATTTTTGGCGATTTCATTAAAAAATCCGTTAATTTCATAAAATTTTGATCAGTCGATTTACGTGATGTCACGACCTCATCGATATGACCTCAACTTGCTGGCAGAGGTACGTTGCTTATCCCCTTGACCTCTTGGCCCGCCACGAATTATACGCTCGTCAAAGTTAATGACATTGTAATGATCGTCCGGTTTATAGGAGCCCGCGACGATACCCCCCCCCGTCGAAAAGAATAGGGAGGAGGGAGGGAGGAGGGTCGCGGAGCATCCTCGATGACTGATGGTCATCGCACGACCAGTGGACAGTACAGGGTTAAGGGTCAGATCTTCGACTAATCCTGATTAATCGCGGGTCCTCGTGTCTTCTTTCCTTCAAGTACGAAACGGAGGGACGGCGGGGAGAAGGTTGCACTTGAGAAATGTCAACGGTGGTTACGGACCCGTGGTTACCCCCGTCATGTCGCGATTCGGATGTTTGGGGATATGTCGAACAGATCGTGGTGTATCGCACTCTTGGATAAAGGCGACGGAAAGGGAACAACTATTCCAGTAGCATGTACCGTGAAAGAGGGTAAATCAGCATCGGCATACAGTATGCGCAAAAAAAATGCGACTCTCTTTTAATCACTATTATGTTTTCTGAATGTGACAATAACGCAGTGATTGCAATTAAAGGAAATCATATCAAATAAATATTTGGTAGGACAAAATATTTGTGTTATAATCAAATTTGTCCTCGTCCACTCACTTTATTTAACTAAATCGACAACTGAAATGTGACTTAGTTGTGAGAGTCGCATTTTTTTTGGCGCATACTGTATGCTATCTTTAGAGCAAAAAGATTTCGGATGTCGCGACTAAGACACAATAAACAATGAACACAGCCATTATATCTGGATAATTATTATGTCAGACACAAAATTTGCCATTTGTTTACTATAATATAAGTTTGTTATAATAACTTAATTTTATATTTACATTTTCACTTTTAAAAGTGTCTTATCTTTTAGCGTACTTTGAAGTATAAAGTTTAAGTTAATGAAAACCTTAATATTTTTATGGAACAATCAAAATTTTATTGTGCAAATTGTATTATTAACAAGGATTACATATTTAATGAAGGCATAAGTGATAAAATATACATTGTGTGCACGCATGTGTGTTATCTATGTATTCGCGAATAATTTCGAGAAGATCAATGAAATTGTCGAATTTTTCATTGAAGATCTATATGTCATCGAAGAATAGCGAACGGAAGAATGCGAATTCGTATCCGGCAACGACGATCAAACTGGAATTGAATTCCGAGCTAGTCTATAACTGCATTGAGAAAGGAATTTCTACAGGAAATACTGGTCGCAATCAACCTTATACGAAGTTTTCAAAAGCAAGCGGTACTTATTTGACTTGAAAGATAGTACCTAATACAATAAAACTGTACTTTAACTCACGTCAATAAATAAAAGAATGTATATCTTGACAAGTTAAATATAAGAATTACTTCAGGACTTCTTTGAAAAAAAATATCATATCTCATCTATCTCATATCACACGATATCGAATTAAATGCCTAATTTATATACAGATTCCATAAGAGCATCGGACAAGACTTACAAGGAGATAACGGCCAACGGCGAGTCTGACAGTCGTTTCGGAGCAATTTGACTGACAGTAACGTCTCATCCGGTGTCGTGGGTTAGACGCAACATATTACTGATATCCATTATAGCAGTGCGATGCAGTCGGACACGACGTAACGTATACGAGGTGCGCAAAAACGCGTCGCGAGCATTACTCGCGGCGCAGAAAAAGCTCCCGGCAAGACACAACGAAGGATTATGGTCGCCAGCGGGATGCTGCGGCGTGTGAGATGCAGGTCATCATCTCTCATGTCGTTCCTCCCCCCCCCCCTCTTGTAATGAAAGCCAAAAGAGAGGATCGGCACGATCCGAAGGACGGTAAGGAGGATAGAAGGAAGAGCCGTTGTCCTGCAGGACGTCCGGGCACCAGGTGGCCAGGATCGGGGCCCATTACGTTCGTGGATTAATTGTGATGCAAAAACTCACGGTGGCTAACGGAGTGATAGGAGTGTCCGTCTTCAACGGGTTCCGGGTTCGGCTCGGTCTTTTTGTTTCGTCGCGCGAGGAAGAGAATGTGTGCGGCATAAGTTATCAGCGTGATTAAACAAGGGATTGCTCGATGCGTCCTGCAGCTCACGGACAACGGTCAACCCGGCCGTTGCAGGTGGCAGATTTGAAGATGCGGCAGACTTCATTTCCAGCGTAAAGAGTATATATGTACATATTCGAAATTTCTTACATACATATGTAAGAAATTTCGAATAGAGATATAAATATATATGTATACACGAATAGATATTTATTTTGAACTTTCTCTTTATAATATCGTACGTTAAATACGAATTTAATGGCTAAAACGATTTATATAAAGCTGTCACTTAAAAAATTTAAGAGATAAATCTCGAAGGTATTATCCTCTGTAATTATCACACGTCTCATATCAACTGGTGAATCTCGCGTTAATATTCTTGGATCTTCCGTTTCAAAAGCTCGTGGTAGTCGTTTCGTTCCGCGCTCTAATACGGACACATCGCTTTAAAGCTGCGAAGGGTGAGAGTAGATGGCCCCGAGGGTGGTTGCCACGGCGGTAGTGGCTGTGAGGTTGGGTGTGGGTGGGTTTTGGGGGTTGGTGATTCTAAGAGGTCCGGCGCTCACACACGTGAGTCCGCTTTAGGGGAGGCGGCAGAAGGGAGGGTGGCTGGTGGCGGTTCTGGTCCATGGGACGTCGGTATTGATCTGCTGGTCCACCCGCACCCCCAGAAGTCTCCCCTCGACCACGGTAAAAGGAGGGCGAATAGGGTGGGTAAGATGTCAGCGTGCGTACATACAAAGTAGCTCACCAAGCTCGTCCTGCCAACGCGAAGTAGAGTCTTGTACATTGTCTGCGTTAAATAAGTTATCCTGCGGGACGCGCCACCTATGGATGTACCTGCGTCATAGTTTTTGGATGATACGAGGCCCACGAGTCTCACCCCCTGGGGCTTCCCTTTACGTGGATTAGGTCGCGCTATGTGCGTGCTATTGATTGAATTCGGCTATTTTTTTTTTAACAATTTGATAAATTCGTAATGCGCCTTGTTTTATAGTCGCTTTCCTTAGAATTTTCCTGCGAGTTTTGTATTATTGGAATTTATCACAGAAATGTTAAATCATACATTATAAGTTATAAAATTATGGCGATTAAATGAGTTAGAATTGCTAACTTTGTCGAGTTAAGCAACGCGATTAACATGCTTTAGTAACTATGAAAACAAATAACCATTGAGAGAGAGAGAGAGAGAGAGAGAGAAACTATATATATCTTCTGGTAATTTTTAAAATTACAATTTTGCTCTTCATTAAATGTTAAAACAATATTTTTCATATACATATTATTGCTCATTTTTACGTAACTCAAATTGCAAATTATACTTTCCCAATGATAATAAACCATTTATGATTTTCACAGTTTAAAAGACCGAGATGTTGGCAAGTTTCTGTCTTACGATCTAAGCCGCGTTTACGATAAATCAAAGACCTTCCCTCCAAATCACACTGCAAATCCAATGCATCATTTTCGAGATCGTAGAAGCCGATGCATCATCCGTTACTCAAGCGAGGTCCGTTTGTCACGTAGCGTACACGTCGGTAATGTCCGACTTATCGTTGCTCCGCGCGTTCGAACGCGATACGAAATCCGGTCGATGATTTACACCTTGTCATCGGGTTACCCGGTATCCTCTGCCATTGTGTAACCGAGAGCCCCGCACGATCTGTTCCGGGGAACGCACGCGTGTATGTGTGCGTGTATGCGTGCGATCTCCTATCCCTTGACAGGAAGAGAGGACAGAGGCACGCATCAAGGACGCAGAACCGTAATTATCTTCCCGTTCGCGCACGTACTTGCGTCTTTCGCCACCACGGTACCATTATCCTAGGGGCGCCGATGCTTCTCGTTACGCTCATGCCGGCACGTAAGCGTGAATAATGTAAGGAACGAAGGCCGGGGGAGGGAAGAGGGAGAAAAAAAAGGGACGCGTGGAAAAAGCCAATAAGGGCTGTGTCCGGCGCGGGAAAACCCTACGCGCAGATACTCCCCCGGGTGTCGGAGTTATTCCTTTACGGAAAGTCCTCCTCTTGCTTTTTCTTCGCTTACACTCGCGTTGCGAATTTTTCCGACGTAGGGAAAATTCATAATAACCATGTCCAGTAGTTTAACTACGGACAGATTATTAACTTGATTCTTAAAACTTTTAAAAGGAAGGAAAAAAGCGAACGATTCTTACATCCCTCTCTTCCGTATATCGCGAGAAATAGTATAGTTTCATAATAATTATAAAGATACAGAGCTGTTATTATCAGTAGTTAGTTTAATCTCTATCTTAATTTAATCTCTGTAAAATATTTTTGATATAATCACGTCTCACATACTTAGTAACAATTTAATCCTTTCAGCGAGGATGGTGTTGCATTTAAACGATGCGAAGTGTTAACTTTCAATGGAAACATGCGACTTTCGATTTAAACGCATCTCCTGAGCGCCTCTAAATTCTATAATCGCCGCGGTAATTCGCACCGTTATCGGTCGACGTGATCTAAAACGCCGACGCTCCCGGAGCGACCGCTTAACGATCAATTATATCGCGCCCGATAACGCTCTCGCTCCGGAATGACTGAGATAATGAATTTTCCCTCACCATCTCCGTCCCTCTAGCCTCCGCACGTAATAGCGTGGAGCTATGCTGTCCAGGAACATCCTCGCACGCTCGCCCACCTATCCAACCTCACCGCATACACGCGTGCAAACTTGGTGCACACACGCGCGAATGTCGCGCGCGTCGAGCACTTGCGCGCCAACTTGGCACGGCTCTGGAAGCAATTTACATCCCGACGTCTCTCCTCACAACCGCGGGAAGGGGTTGGTCGAGATCGGGGGAGAGAGAGAGGGCTGGAAGTGGAGGCGATGGGGGAGGCCCGAGACGGCACTGGAGCATTGTAATTCAAGTAATGTAAGCTTTATGCAAAATACATGTTAGTTAGGAGAGCACGAGAGATAGGGCTACCCTCCTTTCCACCTCGCTTCTCTTCCCTCGCAACCCTCTTTCCTCCCGCGCCTTGGTTCCGTCCTTACGTGCCCCTCTGTTCAGGCTATAACGTTACTGCGCGCTCTCTCTCTCTCTCTCTCTCTCTCTCTCTCTCTCTCCCCCCTCCCTCCTCTCCCTCTTCCCTCTCGGTTTTCTCGTCTCTCTCCGTCTTTCTTTCTCGATACCTATTTCTCTGTTCCTCCTACCGTTAGCGCGATCCATCCCTAAACGTGGCGGAGAGACTACTCTGAACTCCTACGTAGGCGTAAATGCAAAAGCACCGCCGTGGACACGTGCCAATGTGTGCTTTACGGAATGTAAACTACTGTTTTTATTTATTAGACATTGTACTAATAAGAATAACGGCTGTTTGTGTGCCGAAGCATCAATAAGCTTCGTGTAATAAACTCGAGGATTGAAGGATTTATAAACTTGTAAAACTTTAAGAATATTTATAATTGAGGTAGACTATACAGGGTGTTTCCAAATTAAATGGCAAAACTTCGGGAGCGTGTAGAGGAGTAAAAAACTAAGAAAAAAAGTCCTATAGACATATGCTCGTTTTTGCTCCGTTTCAGAGAAATCGAAAAAAAATGTTTACATTTCTTGCCATATCTAACACCGACATATTTGATTACATTTTCCACTTTCTGTTATGAATTTGTCAGTCGCTCTTTGAAAGCCTTTAACAGTAGATGAATTTTGTCTTTTGCAATATGCCGCGTACGTATTCTAATAGTGAATATGCTGATATGGTTTTTGTATACGGTTTCTGCAACGGTAATGCTTTAAAGGCGGTGCGAGAATATGCACGACGATTTCCAAACAGAAGAGTGCCAAACCGAAGAGTGTTTATGTTGACATTTAATAGATTGCGAGAGACTGGAACATTTTCAATTCGACAAGAAAACAACCGATTTCAAGCAGCGTTACGAAGAGATTTGCAGGCAGGGAATCGTATTTTACAACATTTTGACAATCATCCTGAGACCAGCGTTCGGAATGCGTCGGCTGTATTGGGAGTGTCACCACAAACAATTTGGCGAACTGTAAAAGGAGATAATCGCTATCCCTACCACATTCAAAAAGTGCAAAATTTATTACCTCAAGATCATTGGAACAGATTGAACTTTTGTAACTGGTACCTTCAGACATGCCACAATGATATTTTATTTCCATCTAAAATAATGTGGTCAGATGAGGCAACATTTACCAGAGGTGGAATAATTAATCAAAGGAATTATGGGCTCATCAAAATCCCAGGTCTGTTAGAGAATACAAATTTCAGCAAGAGTTTTCTGTTAATGTCTGGCTTGGAATTTGGAACGACGTTTTAGTGGGACCGTTTTTTTTACCTGCAAGATTAAATGGGGACCGTTTTCTAAATTTCTTGGAGAATGAATTTTCTGACTATTTAGAAAACATCCCATTACAACAACGTACTGAAATGTGGTTTCAATTAGATGGATGCCCTGCTCATTACAGCAGAGTCGCTAGAACCTGGTTAGATAGAAAATTCCCACAACGATGGATTGGACGTGGAGGAGCAGTACATTGGGCAACTCGTTCGCCCGACTTAACGCCATTAGATTTCTATGCATGGGGTACTCTGAAGCAAGAAGTTTATTCTTCGCCTATTCAATCAGAGCAACATTTGAGAAATCGTATCGTAGCTGCAGCGAACAGAATATCGCAAGAACAGTGCCTGGCTGCTACAAGAGCCGTGTTTGACAGATGCAATGCTTGTATTGCTGCAAGAGGTGCACATTTCGAACAAAATCTTCATTAAAAAGTTTATAAATAAAATAATTAAAATAATAAATTAAATATATTTTTTTCTTTTTTCGTGATTTCCTGCGAAACAAAGCAAAAAGGAGCATATGTCTATAGGACTTTTTTTCTTAGTTTTTTACTCCTCTACACGCTCCCGAAGTTTTGCCATTTAATTTGGAAACACCCTGTATATTATTATGATGTAAAAGATGATATTGGAAAAAAATTGACATCAAAATTATTAAATACGCTAATATTATAAAATAGACCTTTCTAAAACATTAAGCTATTTTACGTAAAAATGTTCATTGTATAAATGCATGTGTGTTTTACAATTTTTTCTTTTGATGCTTACACAATCCTAAGTCAATCTTGAGCAGCAATCGGACTCTACAATGGCGTAAAAGTTTTTTGGAATTTTTCTGATATTTTCTTTGATTTAGTATTTAGTTAAACACAACAATATATAAAAAAATTGTTATCATGTATTATGAATTACATTAATTAAATATTATATTATATTTATATAATAATATTTAATTAATGTTATTTAAATTAGAATAATGGTTCGTCTAATTGTAAGTTTAATTTACAGCACACAACTTTTAATCAGCTTAAATGTTAATCTTTTACTAATTTTAAGTAAATTTTAGAAGTATAATATTTAGTGATTTATAATATAGACAATTACGATGTAAAGATTTTATACAGTCGTTAAATAATGATAAAAAAAACAAGATGCTGTGCCATTAAATAATATTAATTTCGCATATTATGTATATACAATGTATGGATACTATCTTTGTCCTACAGTCTACACCATTGATCCGAGAACAGCCTCCAGGGTATCGGCTAGAATCAGAAGGAGTTTGTGGACCTTGACTCATGCGAAAATTTTACGGCACAGTACCCCTCCGTAGAAACGTCGAGCAGCATCTACATTGGGAGGACTTCGTAAATAATCAGGAAGACCATTCAATTAAGAAATTCCTCTTTATTTTGAAAAATCGATCCTTGCGCTGTCGATGAAACTAGCTCATTCTTGAGAGAATTTAAGAGATTGTTTTGTCTAAATTTTTACACAGACAATTTAAGAACAAATGATCCATGATATGCTAAAACATTATATTTGTACATTTCATTTCTGTACGTTCATCTGTTTTTATCGTCGTTTAATTTATTAACTTAAGATATAAGATACTTCGAATCTTAAATAATACTTTCTCAGACAAACGATGCTTGACAAAACGAAAAATATACCAACACTACCAACAGATTTTTCTCACGAACGTACAATTACCGATACCTTGTCTCTCAGCGTTATCGTTTATTTTGACTATTCTTTACCATTTACCGACTTCTCTACCACGATGCGTTGGAAAGAAATTGGAGGAAGACAAACAAGAAGAGCAAGAGAAAAAAAGTTAAAGATTGGATCCATTTTCACAGATCGCAGATGTCAAAACTCATTCGCGTCCTTGGCTCTCGGTCTTCTTCTCGATCATGCATCGCGAAGTCTTGCGAATGACACGCAACTTCAATTAGAATCGCAACGATGTTAGGTTACGCGTCGCGGAGTAATTTGCCCGGCGCGGCGTGTAGAAAACAGGCGTGACAGGCGATGCCTGGCAGTCGGAATCGTTCTGATCTTGTGCTACGTCGTCATTATCGCGAAAGCCGCTTTTTAGCTCAGATATTTGGAATGTCACGCAACGCTACGCGATATGTTTTCTCGGTGCACGCACCGCATTTAGTTCCCAGAACGCTGCGTGTCGTCGGAGCCGCTATCGTTAAAGGAACCACATTTACACATACACATAAGCACATTATACATACGTATGTATGTATACGCCACGGAATTATTTCAAAGTGACTAGTACAATTTTCGAGTATTTCTTAATTCTTAGCTACTTCGTGTACTCACACATACACTTTTATTTTCGTATCATTTTATAAACGGTTTGCGTGTATCTTCCATTTTCTTCAACATTATCATAATGTAAGAGAGTAAATCTCGTTGCCAGGCATTATTTTGTGGCCTCAATCTTAATGAGTGCTATTAGTGCCAACAAAATTCTATAAACCTCGGCCGATGAATCATTTAGGTAAACCGCTCTATGACACTAATTATTAACGGCGTTTTGACCGCCGCCCCCTCTCAACTACCCCGCTGTCATGCCGCGGCATATCTGCACCCATAAGATCCCGTATCTAATTTGCATGGGGCTTAAGCCGAACCCTCGTCCCTAAGATCATAGAAACGACTTTCGGCCACGGAGGCTCGGCCAAGTCGCCATGGGGGTGGCACGTATATACGCTGCGGAGATGAGCTACGGGCAGTTCTGACCCCCCTCGGCGGACAGAAATTACCCCCTTATCTTCCCGCGGCAAGGTCGGCGCTGTATACTGAATCCTAATGCTCAATCTCAAGATAAACGCGCGATCCAACTCCATCCGCGCCCCCACTGCCTCCCCAATCGTATGGGATTCTATGTGCCGCTTCATATATCTAATCTTCTCATTCGATCGATGGGAGCTAACAATCGAAGGGGTAATAAATGCCGAAAGAATGCCAACTATTTCATAGAATAAATATATGAGGCGCAGTACATTCCAGATCTATTATTTACGAGCAATTAATGTTCTTATCCATAACATACATAAATAATTGTTATAAGAATTCGTAAGCTTTAAATAATTGAAATATAATCAACAAGATAACTTTTATTCACAGTTTATATATATTTGTGTTGTCTCTGAAGAAGGCTCAAAAGTGAGCCGAAACATGTAAGCGCGTTTAGTAGAATAAAGAAGTTTTACGCTTTATGAGTGTATTATTTACGCGACGTCTTCTGCGTCCTACTCCTATTGCTCTTATTCTTTCCAATTTCGTTTGAAATATAATATTAACAATTCTAAGTTTTAATTTCTAATGATTTTTTCGATCGTTTCTAAAGACAAAAATAACTTTGAGGATACGATATTAAAAAAAAAGATTTTACCTTTTTGTATACCTATAATAATTAGGAAAATGAGATTCTTAATTTTCTTTGTATTATTCCTGCATGCATGCAATTACAATGTTTATCGTTCTGAATTCTCGACATTCACAGTATCTGACTGTCTTGCCAGGCACCTTCATTGCACTGTGCACCGGAATTCTAGAATGTCATATAAACACAACAAACCTTCGACCAAGTTAAAACGAGGGGAGGGGGCTGCAGTGCCCTGTGAAAATTTGTTAATTCAGAAAATCGCACGATTCTGTAAACTACACAAAATTGGACGATCAAACTTACGATGGTGTGGGAGGAGAAAGGAGGAACTCGATAGCTATATAGCGTCACCAAGAAATTTCGGCGAATCGTCGATCGATGAGAAGAGAGAGAGAGAGAGAGAGAGAGATCGTCATTTATTTAGCGCTCCAGAATAAATCCTCTCAAGAAAATGTAATACAGAAATTAACAATAAAACAATGATAGTGGCCAGTAAATAAAAAAAATATTAGAAAAAATAAATGAGATAAGATATAAATGAAATGTAAGCGCAAATGTAAGAGAAATGTAATCAGATGCAATTCGAACTATAAATGTACGTAATTGTTGAGAGAGAGAGAGAGAGAGAGAGAGAGAGAGAGAAAGAGAAGCGAGAGAATGAGAGAGGAAGATGAAGAGACTACACTGTCGAAATTCGACCCTGACCGGACACCGAGGCGGATATTTCGTGACGTGAAGATTAAAGCTCGCGTGTTACAAGTGTACACGCGTGTGTATGCGTGTAAGCGAACTAGCTTTGTCACGCGCAGACAAACTACACTCTTACATTTACACTATCATATGAATGAGTTAGGTATGCGTTCACACTCATACACGCACCTATTAATCGATAGTTTGATACAGTACGTTTACATTTAAAAAAAAATAGTCGATTTTCTTATCTTTTCTGAGTAATACTAACGATATTTTATAACAGCATTATTATATGAATCAATTTCAAAAAGTAACACGCACGAATTAAAAGACGTTAAAAGAAATTTATAATAAACGAAATAACTTTATACTTTCATCAAAGAATGGATTCGTTTCTGTTGTGAAAAAGATATATATAATATATAAGGTATAATATTATATAATTTTATATATTTATAATATTATATGACATATGTTATATAATTTTAATTTTTGACGATATAATGATTGCAGTATTTTTTTAATATCGTTTACTGCTGGTGTTTGTGCATGAAAATTTAATCTCACTAAAATTATATATCGCCTTCAAACTCCTAACTTAAGTTTACGCGCGTTCGAGGAAAACTCTTAATACAAAGTTCCTCCTTCAGCTAAATATATTTTGACTATCCGACTATTATGAGTAAACTTTTCCGCTCGTATTCCTGTAAGTGTATTCTCCGAAAATTCCACACGTCGGTAAAGAGAAGCATCTACGTTTCGACCACATCGGCGACATGTCACCGGCGTACATACACATTCACAAGCGACACACACGTGCTCGCGTGAACACGGACGCATGCCGACGCGCGTAGAATGTAATTAAGATAAATTAGCGTTAAGGGGAATTGGGCTGTGGAGCGCGAGGGTGGAGGAACGCGAAAGGGTGACGGCGATTGTGTGCGTCTGTGTACCTTATATATGGACAACGTGTGCACGCGTGCACACGTACACGCTCTCTTATTACATCTACCCGTCATACATACACACATGTATAAGCATACGGACGCGTGAGAGTCTATGCGAAAACTCGAGTATGTGTCGTATGAGTGTTTGTGTAAAGAAGAGGGGGGAGCAAGAGACACGTAGAAGGATGGCAGAGGGTGGTCGGAAAATGCGGGGGTGGACGGTTTCGAGGGAGACTACGAGGGAATGTCGGGCGGTAGAGCGTGTATGTGGACTCTGTGCTTCGTGCGAGTGAGCCTCGTCGGCGTTACGGCACGCTGGAAGCTTAATGATGCATGCCGCCGGCGCCAAACGAGCATCCACTGATAAAGCGATGACCAGGAAGGGGTACGAGGGGGAAGAGGGACCGACCGACACGAATCTCTTTCCGTGCATCGACTCAGGAGTTATCGAAGGAGATACATTGAATGTGATCTTCTCGCGTCTGGAGAAATGATTGATTCGAGAGCATGCGCTCATTAATACGAAAGCAACTAGAAATAGGAATTTTGATGAATTCTACAACTCTTAACGATGGTATTGATATTGTTATATTGTCATTGCGCAGCTTTATTATCATACTTTCTAAAACTTTTAGAGTGAATCTCATTCTAAAGAGTAAAACCTCTTTTTCAAGACTAGCTTAATTTTCATTCTTTAAGATTCTACTCCGAAGAATTTAGATATATAATACCTGCGCAATGATAGGGGATGCTGGAGTGATCAAATTATCACATTACAGTCGTATAAAAATCTTCGAATTGACTGAACGGAATACAAAATCCTTTTACAGGATTAAAGTAGACGTAAAATTAGGAGGTGGGTGTAATGGATTTTATACTAAAATCGAAAGAATGTTAAAAAATTTTTTAACTTTTTTTCGATTTTGATACAAGGTCCACTGCACCACTTCCTAATTTTGCGTCTACTTTAATTTTACAAAATAATTTCAGTATAATAAAGATAAATAAATGTTAATAAATTCATTAACGAATCTGAATTTTTAAGTATAAGACTTTTCTAGACACAGTTATGGTATGCCAACATTATCAACAACTCACTAAAAAGATTGTTGTCTTTTATATATGATTTAGCAAAAGTATCTGCTGTACGAAAATAAACATATTGTATTAAAGCCAAGGATATTGTAGTGCAATTAATATCAGTTAATTGAATAAGTTGCTATTTTATAAACATTTTGACAGCGATGTAGTTTTCCGTTGTTGCTAGATTTCTCCAAGCAGAGTGCCGGGATAAAAGATAGATGGATAAGTAAATAGAGAGAGTTGAGAAAGAGAGAGAAAATGGCTTCGCTGTACAATCGCATCGTAGCGATATCTTACGCGTTCGCCACGAGGTTTGGACAGCGAGGAGAAACAATGCCTCAGGGATGCTGGGGCTGATGGACGCTTCCGATACGCGAGAAAGAGGGCGGACGACTGGGGGTTGAAGAAGCATAGTAGTGCAAGAGAGGGATGACGGAAAAGCGGAGGGCGAGAGAGAGACAGAGAGCGAGGTTATACCTCCCTAGTTTCGGCTATTATATTATTTAATTAATTAAGTTCGCGAGACCCTTCCAGGCCGTTCGCGTGATTAATAACATTGCATGGGCCGAGCGCTATTAGCTCGACCTCGGTCTGTGGATTTACGATGTTCCTTGACTATATGTATGTATACGTGTGTACATGTACATTATGTTCTTAGACATCATCTGGACCAGTCAACGCCAAACGCAGGATGTCGGATGTTTTTGTTGCACGAGCAACGTTAATGGTGAGCAAACGTTGTGAATAAATATTCTTCCATATTTCCGTAGGACCAAAGATCTATTCTGCACGTTCGCTTATGTTACACTGATTATGTATCATTGTTTAGAAAGACTTCTAATTTTATTACGAAAATTGTACTAACAAGATATTAAAATTAATTGGTATAAAAATCAGTACTTAAAAAGATTTAATGATTAACAGTTAAAGATATCTATAAATAAATTCACTGTATTGAAGGACAGACAAATATTAAATTAGAAAGTCATTACTCTATTTTAATAATAATTATTAATATCAATATAATATAATTATTAATATTATAAATATCTTAGAAAAAATAAAGAAAGCAGAACTTTTTCTAACAAAATTTTATTCTTATTGTTAGTAATAAAACGGGCGTTTTTAATATAGTCAAGTAGTGTTCCATCGCAATGCTTTTGCGAATTTTTGCAATAAAAGTTGAGCCATGCATTCCGTCCCTACGGACGCGTTGGACGAAGTTCTCTTTTATTGGCAAAGAAGAGTATAGCGCTCGTTAAAGACTCTTTATCTCGTTCCGCTCGAGAAATGGAACTGTCGCTGGTAACTTTACCGTGAGAGAAATACCACGTAGCTCACCCCTTAGATAATTCGATGGCGATTTATTTCCATTACTGTCGGAAATCAATGTATCCTTTTCTACAAATCGTCGATGCGAATCCTCCTCTTATAATGACAAAGCTTGGGAACATAAGATATATTAATACATATTTTTTTACAGCTTGAAATAAAATTAACATAACCAGGTGTAATATTAACACCGATGTCAAAAAATACATGACAGTTTTACCGAAGAGAAAGAAGGAGACTTAATATTCGAAAAAACCATTAGGAAAGTTCACATTCAGAATATCCATGTATAAAGTGAGAGAATAAAAGCTAGATACTAACGATGTTGGAAGATTCTTTTCAGGATGTCCATGAAAAATGTCTTCAACAGTTGTAACTGATTCAACGAAATTCCTTCTCTTTTTGATATTTAACGACTGTTACGTTTATCGTTTTTTGCTTTTTGATATTAAGAACTTAACGATAAATCATTATGATATTTCATTGTTGCGCGCATTATTTGTTTTCATTTATGTTTCTCGTTTAAATAAATTTTTCAAAGAATTTTGTTTTTCTGTAGAATAGAAAAAATTTCTTGACACAAGGAATTGTTAGATCATTTCCATATATTAAAAAAATGCTTTTTTAAATTGAATCGTAAACAGCAACGTTATGTACTTTCTACGAGTATCTTCTCTTTAATTTTTCTCCTGGGAAATATATTACTTAAGTTGTTTAATTTCTAAATGAAGCAAATGGTCGTCGTTGGATTTTAGCGGAGCATGTTCATGTGTTCGTTACGAAATGATGTGCGAACGTGTCGCACAGCGAATCCCAGCCGCATTAGATAACTGCAGCGTAAAACGCGGCACGAGATGTCGTGTACCGGAATGGAATACGAATAAGAATGTTAACCATTCGGACGTTGGAGGATGGGGCGGCTCATTACCTCGCAGCGCGTTAGTTTCACACATACATAGCGTGGTCGCATACGTATGCATACTCGACCATAACCCTTCCCGTATAATTTTGTCAAGATGACCTACTTCTCATCGCGCTTTTTAAGCTCTTTGAGCTGTGCTTGTCCCGCGATAATGAGAACGTTAAAGTTCGTTATTTAACTTCCTTTGTACCTGCCGATATTAAAAAAGTTTAATGAAATTTAGAAGAACGTGAATAAAAAATGTACCCTATGAACGATTGAATGTAAGAGAGTTAATATACAGTTTTAAAAAAAATTTCATATAGAACTTGCCTTTTTATATTATAGTGTGTTTTGCGATCATTATTCATCTAATTAAGCTAGATTTTAGTCAGAGGCATAAATTATGAAACGTTTCGTTTTGTATGTAATGTATACTTATAGTAAAAAGAAGAAATTTATTTACTATTTTATATATTGATAAATATTTAAAGAATCAGCAATATTTTAAATGTCAGTGATTGTCTCAAAAATTATGTTCTAATTTGTAATTTAGATATTAGATTTTAATTAAATTTTAATGTATCAATTATCCGTAATTAATAAGATAAGATGTCTTTATCAATAATTAAAATTTGACTCAATAATTGAAATCTTTCGATCTGAGTTGTGTCCACTTTTCCAAGCGCTATTCTATTAAACAAGCGTTATATACGAGTGAAAAAAATAGCCAACATTATCTAAATCTGAAATTTCGAAGGTACAAAAACGACCGACGAAATCGTATTATCGAAATTGGATGGGGATGGAAAATTCAGGAAAAATGCAAATGTGAGTAGCAGTTGTCGAATCGTAAAAGAGAGCACGAAATTCGCCTTATCGTCGAGGGAAGTTGAAGTCCAGCCGGTCGTTTCGGCCGAGATAAGCCAAGTCCATTTGCAATATCTAATCTCGTTGTAGACGACGTCTAAAGAGCCTCCAAGCGACACTTTACAGTTTGACTCACTTCGACTTCCTGACTGGATTTAGAATAATGTATTCGATATACATATTGATAGGTGTATGGCTATTTATTTGAAAATCAATAAGCGGCAAAAATCGATTAGAAAAATATGCATTTGTTATATACTGCTTCTAATTAAAAGTATAACAATTTAATTTTTACAATACACAGAGAAATATATTGATAGTTTGATTAAGGGGAGGTTCTAATCTAGAGGTCCAAAATTTATGTATTTTTTACCAATTTTTTTCAAGGAAAGGAAAGAGATATCAAAATAATGCCTTTTGCATTATGTTTTTTTATATTTCTACATACAAAAAAAACTTTTTTATTTTTAGAAATGTAGAAAATTGCGGCTGTAGCCTACGGGTACATCAGAGCGTGCAGCGCGTACGTGGTCAATTGGCGGGAAATCGACTGTCGACAGTTTATCTGAGACAAATAAACTAATGCAATTATTAAAATGTATTAAAATTGTGGGACCATAAACCTCATTTTATTTGAAAAATTTTTTAATTTACAGAATTGCAGCTATTTGAAATTAAGTGTCAATTTTCATGAACTTTTTTTCACTTTCAACCTGTTCAAAGAAATAGTTATTTTGGAAATATAATGAGAAGGATCCGATACGGATCGAAACGTTTGTGATTACCGGTATTCATATTAAAGTTATTGGATGTTTATTTTATTTTTATTTGTATTTTAATGTTGACCATATGTATTAACCTTGGCTCGTAGCTCTATTTCCCATTTGTATTAAATTTGTTGAACTTTATTACCATTATATAATTTATTTATACTGCGGGCTAAATAATGCGTTACACACATAGACATCGATGTTTTAATTTTAATTTCTCTTTTTCCTTTGTTAGAAATAATTATGGGTTTCATATATGTAAACTTCTTAAAGATCTTTGTAATATTGTCAAATTGAGCACAAATATTAGAGTTCGCATTAAATTTTTAAACTCGTGTCTAAAATTTAGATTAATTCCACCTCATCTATATAAATATATCAAACTCAATAACTTCTTTTATAATAGCGCGTCATACAAACGATTTAAAAAGATACAGCTAAATAATGTAAAGCTATTATGCGATTAGAACTCAAGGATTCTTACGATCACTTAGATTCGACCAGAAATAATATTTTTAATTTATCGAAAAAAATTTCTAATGTTTTATCAGTTTCTATAGAGAATGAGTTTTCGAAATATTTGGATCATATTAACAACTGTTTTTCCTAACAAATGCATAGAATATTCAAAAAAATTGATTGGCTAAAGAATAAAAAATCTAGATCTATCAAAGCAAAAATTAGACCCATATCTTATTCTTGCTCAGTTTCGAATGGACTGAATGATATGTCCAGTATTAATCAACTTACAATTTCTAATTACTCTAATAACGGTGTAGATTCTGAAAGAATTTATATAAATCCTTCGAACTTTAGTCAGGAATCTGCTCTCGATATATTGCATGACAAATGGTTTGTCTTGAAAACTTGAGCAGTCTTGAAAACTTGAGCAGTTTTGACGTTCTTTTGGAGGTTCAGTATCTATTGCAACTTGGTGAAAAATTTGATCTACCTATAAATAAATATAACAAAGAGAATGGTTATATTTATATTTCGTCGAATACATTTCGACGAAGACAAGCATATCTAAACAAGAATTTATCATTGCATTTTGTCTTGGATTCAACCTTTTTTGCTTTCAATAATAAAACATACAAACAAGTTAGAATAAATCAATAAATAAAAGAAGGGTAACGAGCCAATTATACTGTAAGATATTTAATAATCGTACATATACAAACGTTTCGACACCGATTGGGTCATTTTCAATGTAATAATGTTTTATATATTATATAATAATTTATGTAATAATGTTTTGTTGTTTTACATTGAAAATGACCCGATCGGTGTCGAAACGTTTGTTGTATATGTACGATTATTAAATATCTTACAGTATAATTGGCTCGTTACCCTTCTTTTATTTATTGATACAAGCAAGTATTTGGTACTCCTATGGACTCACCGCTATCACCGATAATTACCGATATTGTTATGCAGGACTTGGAAGAGAGTGCAATTAAAAAATTATCTGTACAACCTTTGTTTTACTATAGATATGCGGATGATGTCATTCTTGCACTTCCATCTAACACTATCAATGATACACTAGATACATTCAACTCATTGCACAATAGATTGCAGTTCACTGTGGAGATTGGTACTAATAACTATTTAAGTTTCCTTGACACGATGCTCATTATAGATAATCAAAGAATTATTTTTGACATTTATCATAAAAAGACGTTTTCAGGAAGGTTCCTTAATTTCCATTCCAATCATCTTCTTTGCCATAAAAAAGGCACAATTATTAGCTTCAAAGATAAAATTATCCATTTATCACATCCTCGTTTCCATCAAAAAATTTTAATTGATGCCGTTTAAATCTTTCTTAATAATGGTTATCCTCTCTCTCTTTCATTTTCTCTATAATTGAAACAAGAGTAAAATTCCATATACATAAAAAACACCGTACGCACAATGCTTATGTCAAAGAAAAATATTTTACAATTCCTTACGTCAAATCCATCTCTGAAAGCTTCCTTCCTATTTCCAGTATGTTCCATTGCAAACTAGCCTTTTCCATCCCTAACACACTTAAATGTCTTATCAAGAGAGGTAAAGATAAACTAGATTTACTATCCAATCAGAATGTAGTTTACAAGATTTCTTGTGACGACTGTGAGGCTAGCTATGTTGGCCAAACAAAGAGGAAACTAGGTACGAGATTAAAAGAACACACATCTCTGATATAAAAAAATTCTGGTTCTCCTACGGTCATAACTGACCACCGTATAGATCTGGACCATAACTTCAGGTGGAATCAGGTAGAGATTTTGAATAGTGAATCTTCTTATAACAAAAGATTATTGATATCAGAGATGATTCACATAAAAAGACAAAAACAAGGTCTTAATAAACAAAATGATACAAATTCTCTGCCGGATTCTTATTTGCAAGTTATACAATCTCTCTCTCCTTCATAGCTGCCTTCCTCTCTCTCTTTCTTTATTTGTCCCCTGTCCTCTATTGTTTCTTTGTCTATTCCGTTTCCCCCTCTTTTGCTATCCTCTATCTACCTTCTTGTTCAATGTCTATAATGTCTAAGTATATTAACGAAATGAAGACAAGATTTTTAACTCTCCTCGCATTAGTCTATTATAATATACATGAAGGTATTCATATTTTATTCTCTTACCTATTTATTATTTATTATTTTATTATCGTTCTCCGCATACATTACAAATTATATTAGTTCAATTTATTCTGTTTTATATTGTACAATTATATGTTTGACTTTATTTTATTGCATATCATTTCATTATAATATAATATTAACGATTGCATTATATTATTGACCATATTACTGATTATATTATCGACTCTATTATTTTGTTTATATTTATTACCGATGGATTTTTATGTATGACTATTGTAATTTATCATCTCATATTTTATATTACTGTATCTTAAATGACTGTCTCTCGTTTACCGAATTGTATGACCTATGTTGAACTGAAATTAGACATTATACATAACTGGTTATTCCACATCGTACCAATTATGTTGGCGGAAGTACTGCGAGATAGAGAGAAGTTATCGAAGTCTAATTTTTAATTTATGTATTCTTCAATTCTAACATTGAGAAGGATGATCCGATACGGATCGAAATGTTTGTGGTTACCGATATTCGTATTAAAGTTATTGGATGTTTATTTTATTTTTATTTGTATTTTAATGTTGACCATATGTATTAACCTTGGCTCGTAGCTCTATTTCCCATTTGTATTAAATTTGTTGAGCTTTATTACCATTATATAATTTATTTTGGAAAATTTATGGCATTTTTAGGTTTATGGCCCCATAAAAATTATCTATTTTTCGTAGGAAAAAACTTCATGTCAATCGGATGATTGATTGAAGCTGTACATTTCCCTTCAGTTTGAAAAACATGAATTCGAGAAAAATGCGATAAAATAAAGTTTTATTTTATGATTTTAGTTAACTACAATATTTTGCAATTTATATTTAATCAGCGATTCCAGGCCCATATAAATCAATTTCTCCTCTGTTCAAAGAATAAATTTTGCTACATTTGAGCCCTTCTTCTTTCGATTCATGCTTGTTTTGCTTGTAATATCGTTGAGCTGACTTGATTTTCGACCGATGCAAAATCCGGTTTAATAAATCATAAATTGCTTTAACATTATGAATATTGCAAAATATTTTTATAGGCATATTCTACACACTTTAGAGATGCAAAAAATGTAAAAAAAAAATCGATTTTTAAAATTTTTTTGACCCTTCAAAGTAGAACCTCCTCTTAATAAGACATTTCATGAACATTAAAATTCTATTTAACTATGCTGGAGAGAATTACAACAAGAAGTTGTCGCAAAACTTCATATGAAAATAAACGACATTTTATTATTCATTACCAAAAAAATACAAAATTCAATAATTTTTTAATTGCACTTCTAAAACAGACATGTGCATATCATCAGTGATGGATAAGATACTCTTAAAATCTATCTAGATACAGATACAGTTACATGTACAAAAATTTATCTAAATACAGATATAGATACACAAATTAAAATGTATATAGGTACAGATTAGATACATATTAGATACTTTAAAAGTATTTTCAGATACATTTTAGATACTCTTACATTAATTTTATTGTAATAATGTGTAAAAAATGTATTAATTATTAAATGAATCACATATTCATTCATTTTTGTTACATTTAGATAATTGAAAAAATTTATAATTATCGTAAAACGATTTAGAATAAGAATTATAAGACGATATTATTCATCATTATTGATCAGTTTTACAAACTAAAAATGTTTCAAACATTTTGTTTCCAGCTTAATTATACATACGTTAGGAATTCCACAATCTAAGATCACTGGTTGCATTCAACAGAAAAAGCAGCTGTATAACTGTAAAATTCTTTAATATGACTGATTTGCATTTAGATTCAGTGAGGAACTAAGGGAAAGACCAATCATGTTACAGAATTTTGCAACAGCAAAGCTGCTTTTTTTCTGCGGAATGGGTTCAATCAACAATCATACACAAAATGGAATTATGACTACGCTGAGGAAATGTATCTGAAAAATGCATTTGAAAATCAGTTCAGATGCTGTGTTTTTTTATCTAGATACAGATACAAATACTCGAATTTGAATGTATCTCAGATACAGGTTCAATACACAAAATGTATCTCTATACAGGTATCTAGATACATGTATAGAGATACTACCCAGCACTGCATATCATATAATTATAAAAAAAAAGTAACTAGAAAATTCAAACATGATCCACTTTAAAATGACAGAAGAACCGATTCAATTCATGATAATGAAAAAAATATCGAAACATCATCGTATGATAACACCACCTTTGCGATGACAGGCTAACCACTTCTATCAACCCTCTGAAAAGCTTATACGGGGTTATTGACATGCACCCTCGTAAAGATACTACATATTCCGCGTTCTCTATGAGCAGGTAACACCAGATCGTTTGCATTATTCTAGGACTCAGAAGGGTAGCTCTTTAAATTAACTCTCAAGGATCTAAATTGGCTCCGGCCGATCGTAATTGGTGCATGGAGAAGTAATCGTCCGTTCAAGTCTACCTGCGCATTTTTGGGTCATCGAGGGTGAGATAAAAGCGTCAAATTAAACACAAGGTATTTTACTATCGTGTCGTTAAAAAAAAATCGGTCACACGTTGTTAAAAAAGATCGGATTCAAAAATACATATTGTCACCATACATTTTTAAGTTTTAAAAAATTTACTGTAGAAATTTAGTCATCTTGTCAGATGCTTACTCTTAAGGGTCATTTTTGCGAATTAGTCGCGCATTATCTTGAAATGAAGAAATATCGACCGGCGGCAACGAATTGTTCCAAATCCTTTCAAAAGCCGAATCGACGTCCCTGGGAAAGATGATCTCGTCTAGTCAGCGCGAATAATTATCGGCGAGGAAATAGCTCTGCGCGCCAGCGAGAGGAGGAACGCGTGCATGGAGAACAGAAGCGCATGAAGGGAGAAGAAGGAACGATCGTCGTGGCGGCGACAATCGGTAATTTCTTCG
Source organism: Mycetomoellerius zeteki (assembly GCF_001594055.1). Lineage (NCBI taxonomy): Eukaryota > Metazoa > Arthropoda > Insecta > Hymenoptera > Formicidae > Mycetomoellerius > Mycetomoellerius zeteki. The sequence goes on along the minus strand of NW_017257392.1, from coordinate 310,816 downwards.
GTCATCGATCATCGCTGCGTCCTACCGTGATTGGCCGAGCGGACGGGGTTGCGGCCGGAATACGACACGCCGATTGGTCCGGGACCGGGGTGAGAAAATCTCTCGCCGCGAAGTTCAATGCCTGTCGGACTTCCCGCCGATACGATGACACGTCCGCGAAACTCTGTGCATTTCTGCGCGTCGGCGATTTTCGAAACTGGCAACGCCATTCAGTGAGTCGCAGAACTGCAGCACATGGACACCATGTGAAAGAAATTTGCTTCCTGTGGGTTACCGGATACAATAAGAGCTTTCTGCAAATATAGCCGACATCCTATTTTCCAAAAGAAAACAGCAAACTATTATTTTACTTTTTGTCGTTTTAAAAGAATAGCGTTGATAATTTAGGAAACATGTTTAACAGATGTCCGACAGGCACAAACTTCCTATTGCTTCAGTTGTTTTTCGAATATTTTCTATTTTTTGTGTGAGTATTACTGTCATACAGTTTGCTATTGTAATAATAATAATAATAATAATATTAAATGCAAATAATAAAAAATGACACATATTTATGCGGCATAAATAAAAATGTTAATTGTAAATAAAAGGCGAGTGTAGCTATAATTGAAGATTTGACTTCTGACCTGATAATAAAAATATAAAAGAAAAGCCTTTTTTTATATTTCCATTTTAAATAAACTTTAATGAAAAAAAGACAATTTTAATTTTTTGTAGTACTATTCGTTATGCCACTTCTTTAATTAATAAAACGCACAATGTTTAATCGATTATAATATTTAATAATTTAATAATTAAGCGAAAATCTATTAAACTTTGTTGTGACCAAGTTTAACTATATTATAGGAATTTTAACACGTGGTCATCTCTTTCGTTTCGTAAATTAATTAAAATCCCAATGCGCTATATAATCATCGGATTCATTCGAAAGATGAAAATAATATAATAATAAGACAGATTTTTGGGAAGCGCAAGCTAATATCGGTGTCTCATTCAACTGGTTTATCAATATTTTAGAATGAATTTGTGATAATAAAGTGATTGAACATGTATCGTCATGCATGTGTTACGTTGGAATGCTCGGTAAGACGTAAAGATCGCCCTGATGTCGTTTCCCACCTGAGATTTCGCATAATACAGCGCGAATGCATACTGTTCGTGCTCCCCTTGCGCAGGTACTAGAAACACCCGATATATAACATTGTTCGCGAAACAATGGAGTTTGCGTCGGCACCCTACTCTTCGTTCCACCTCACCGAAATCCCCGATACGACTTCGTGCCTGGCTATCCCCCGCGAACAAGTGCACTTGGGCCTTCTTATCGCCCGGCCGATGCGCCGCAGCAAATTATGATTGCCCTAATTTCCTTTGACTCACGACTATCCGTTCTTTCCCGTGACATCGTGACTCGCCGGCACACGAAGAACAAGATAATTCTCAGAAGAACCTCTCTCAGCTGACGGATGAAAATTGATGTCGAAATAGAAGTCACGTTAATGCTATGTTACTTGTTGCTGTAAAAGCAGACTTGAAATTATTCACTTGTTGTAAGATGTCAAGTCGTGCGTATATTAAATATATGTTCTAATTTTTTAACCATCATATTATAATTCAAAGTTCATTGTTCATACGCCTAATGTTCATTTTGCCTTTTAATTAATTTTTTAAATTATTTTTATAGTATTGTGTTTTTATATATCAAAATATGGCAAAATCTTGAAATAATTTTCGAAATTTTGAAAAGTGAAGTAATGAAATAAAAAAATAAATAAGAAAAATATAAAGAAACATCGAGACAAGTCAATATATAACTGATGTCTTGCTATTGGTTAAACGTTACAGCTCACGATGAATAGCGGCAAGTGAAACATGAATAATAATAAACGCGGTGCTAAAGACGAACGATTGGCTATGAATATTAGATAAGAGAGAATATTGGATAAAGAAAGTTCCATGCTAATATTCGCGTAGCGGGGTGTACAAAACTTTCGAAGTGTAATACTTAGGCGTCATAAATTCATTTAAACCCTCGGTGACGTAATATTTTGCCAAGACGTTCAGAATGGAGTTAAACATCCCGAACAAAGTTATATTATCTTCGAAGAAACTTGCAACAAGCAAATCTGTGAGAAAAAACGGATAATATTTTTTCGTGCAGATAAGTTAGTCCGACAACAATTTTCTCAGCAATACATGACGAAAATAATTTAAATTTAATTAAATCTTGATAAATATTATTAAATAAGCTTTTTTAAATTATATATAATATATATATGATAAGCAGATATTTTTCATATTAAAATAATGTATTATATTGAATTTCCATGATTATAAAAAGATCCTTTAAAAACCCAGAGTAAAATTAATAAAATTTTATGTAAGTAACGATTTTATGTTCGATTACAATCCATAATTCATTTATCTTTGAAAATCTCTAATGATGAAGGCATATATTTAAATGTAATGAGTTCTAAATATAATTTGAAGAAATATTAATATCCACGGTAAAAATCATAATTTAAGTTATAATTTAAGATAACATAAATCGTAATAAACGGTTATATTTAATTATCTTTGGAAATAAAGTATCAAGAATGCGGAAACCATTCCGTGGCATAATAAAATGTTTTCACGTCGACCATTATCGTCGTAATCCTTTCCGGGATATTAATAAAACTGGACGAAAGAATTTACTTTGTGTTCTACAGGCAAACAAATTAAGTTTTAACCGATGCGACACGACATCTCCAATGTTCTCCTTGGCAAAACAATGAATCATCCATCACGATTCGTTAGAATCTTTTCTGTTAATAGAATGGAAACTTTGACCACACGCGATAAATTAAGAGGTTAACATTCGAGCGTTGATTTATAAATCTTGATTATTCGTACGTTTTTAATATAAAAAGATAACTATTTGTCATTTTTCTTGTATTCTTCATTACTTTTTATGTTAATCTTTCTGTTTTTTTTTGTTTTTAAGGTTTTATTACTAGTTTTTAATATTATATAATATAATCAGAGTTTTATGATTTTGTTATGACTAAATAGATTAAATATGTTAAAGTTTTTTAATGTGTATGTAAATTTATATATGTGTCGGCTTTATTACTATCTAAAAATCAAAACAAAATCCAATTAGATATGTAGAATTCCAATATCATGTACTTTTATGTTCTCTTTTATAGCGCATCTAAAACCATAGAAAACTAGCAGTTCTTTTCGGTAAATATGATTAGTTACGTATTAAACTTGACATTTAAAACATCATTCAGAATTTTAACATGTAACATATTCTAGTAACAAAGATGATTATATCAGATGATTTTAATAGCATCCTAATACCGCCTTTTTTCAAAATAAATATTTAAAAAAAATGTACTTTTTAATTTTGTCAGCTATGAATTAAGTTTAAATGATGTTTTGTACGTTCATGTTAATGTTTCACATTGTATCTGGAGACACGGTAGTGTCTCCGCGCTAAGCCAAGCGCAGCGACATTGCCGTGCCTACTTTACGCGAACCGGCTAGTTGCGGCAGACTGAAACTATCGGATCTTGGTAACGGCTGAACTAATCAATGATAGAAATAGAAGAAAAAAAATATATCATCGTGTAACTTTTCAAATTACGTGATTATAAAAAATTACGTACTGATTTGGAACAATCCATTGCGTGATTTACATGTTTTAATTATTATACATGATTTCGTTATGTAACTTTGTGATGTAATTATTTCAATAGGGTACGTTTAGATTTAGTCAATAGCCCTGTTATTCTATCAGCGATATTCCTATTAGGAATATTGAATGATTGTATAATTTTATACAATACATAAGTATGAAAATACAGTCTATTTGTGCATAACACTATAAGAAATAACAAATTTTACCAAAATTACCAATAAATTACCATTTTACCATAATTTTACTGTAGGTAATTGTAAAATTGAATTTGACAGTAATTTTGCATCTCTAGATGAAAGTTCTAATGTCTGAATTTTAGGATACGTCATTATTATTATCGTCGTCGACCAGAGGAAATGTACGTTTCGTTTTTTCGATAATAGATAGCTTTTGATAGATGTCATCTATCTATATATACCAGCAGACTAACGTTGCATGGGAATCACATATACGATGTGACGCGCGCGCGGCGCAAATTATTAATAAAAATGAAATATCGAGATTGTCGTTGAGGAACTATGTGTTTATCTAGTCCAGATATTTACCGCGTCGAGGAAGAGGGTGTCTAGATGTTCACCGTCGAGGAATTAAACGCCTAAATGTTCGCGGTCGAAGAAGTGGGTGTCTTAGTGTTCGCCGTCGAGGAAATGAGTGTCTAGGTGTTTGCAGTCGAGGAAGTGGGCGTCTAGGTGTTCGCCGTCGAGGAAGTGGGTATCTAGGTGTTTGCCGTAATGGAAATGAGTGTCTAGGTGTTCGCCATCGAGAAACTAAATGTCTAGCTGTTCGCCATCGAGAAAGTGGGTGTCTAGGTGTTCGCCGTCGAGGAAGTGTCTAGGTGTTCAGTAAGACACGAAACCACAGCAGATCGCTTCTGATTGGTTACGCGATTATGCAATACGCGGTAAATACGTCTCATGGGACTCCAGCATTAGGATCTCTAACTCGTAACTTGTATCAACCAATCAAATCGTATCAAATTATATCAGCTACTTTACGCGTTATTCTAGTTGAGACAATTTGATTGATCTTTGTATTCCTATTGAAGGATCTTCATATTCCGATCCAAATGACTTTAATTCTTCTTATATGAAATTTTTATATTGCAATTCATTCAAGGACATTTTCCTTTCCAACCATAGTAGTAGTTACAAAATTTTATCATTCGTATCTGCAAAAGATTTTTTTAAATAAGGCGCTAAGCATATACGTGCTTCTCGAACAGAACCTAAGTGATACGCATCTTTTTATCATTTACATAAAAATAAAAGGTATGATATCAACAATTGATATCAAGTTAAAAAAAAGATTTGATATCGACAATTGACGCCAAGTTAAATTTTACCAAGTTAAGTTCTACCAAGTTAAATTTTACTATCCTCTTATTTTCCAAAAAGACAGTAATAGTAACTTTAATCGTATACAAACTTACCTTTTTAAAAAAAGGTAAAAATAGCGCTAAGCGTGCGTGCTTCTCGTAAAGAACCACCATTTGAGCCGGAACTGATGGCAAATTGCGTTTGCTGTTTAGTAGAATGATCACTTACGGTTGACAATTAATCACCGATTAAGGTTAATCGAGTTGATGAAAAATCCTTTATATCCTTTATATATATGATATATATAAAAGGTTTGATATCAACAATTGGTGCCAAGTTAAATTCTGTAATTTCTTACTGTATACAGTAAAGAACGTGCAACAGTTTGCAGATGATCATCGTCTTGATATTTATTTTGATTTTTACATCATTATTATAAGATAATGGGGGTGGTGATGATTTCTTTATTCCAATTCAAGTTATAATGGCTTTATTCCCCTTCAAAAATTATTACATGAAAATCATTATATCACAAAATTTATTAAATCTAATAATATGTATCATTTATATAAAAGATTTGATATCAACAACTGGCGCTAAATTAAATTTTACTATCTTCTTATTCCTCTCAAAGAAAAGTAATCAATAATATTTTCATCGATGATTTTTTTATTCCAACCCAAGTTATAATGGCTTTATTCCCCTTCAAAAATTATTACATGAAAATCATTATATCACAAAATTTACTAAATCTAATGATATTTATTATTTGTATAAAAGAGTTGATGTCAGCAATGGCTCAGAGTTGAATCCTATAAAATTTTTATGAAATTAAATTGTATCAAATTAAAAAGTAAATATAACCCAAGTGGTATTATCTTTAAAAACCCAAGGGGTACTACTATCCTCATTATTTATTTAATTCTAATGATACATATCATTCGTATGAAAAAAAACCCAAGTGGTGCTATCTTTAAAAATCCAAGTGGAACTATCTTTATCAAGTTATATTCTACCAAATTAATAAAAAGTATATAACCTAAGTAGTACTATTTTTATCAAGTTAAATTCTGCCAAATTAAAAAGTAAACCAAAGTGGTATTATTTTATAATATTTAATTTAATCTTTAATTTTTATATACGATGAAACCTAAATAAAATATATCAATAACTGATATCAAGTTAAGAAAACAGTGTGTCTTACTGTACAATAAAGAAAATGCATACATATTATCTAATAACATATATCATTTATAAAAGATTTGATATGAACAACAGGCGTCAAGTTAAATTCTACCAAATCAATAAGTAAAACCCAAGTGGTTTTTATATATACAATGAAACCTAAATATATATATCTTTGTATTTCTAAAAATCTGAATCCATTTCAATCCATTCTCGTTTACTGGGTACCGTGTTTCCTGATGAAGAATCTTCTTATTCCAATCCAATGGTTTAATTCTTCTTTAAATAATAGGAATACAAAGATATATATATTTAGGTTTCATTGTATATATAAAAACCACTTGGGTTTTACTTATTAATTTGATAGAATTTTACTTGTTAAAGATAGTACTACTTAGGTTATAGGTATCATTACAAAATAATAAATATCATTAGATTTAGTAAATTTTGTGATATAATGATTTTCATGTAATAATTTTTGAAGGGGAATAAAGCCATTATAACTTGGAATAAAGAAACTATTACCACCCCCATTATCTTATAATAGTAATATAAAAATCAAAATAAATATCAAGACGATGATCATCTGCAAACTGTTGCACGTTCTTTACTGCGTACAGTAAGATATACATTTCATCGATATGAACGTAAGTGATTTAATTTATCATATATTCAAAATTATTAATATTTTAAAGTAAAATGAAAATCATATTTTTTGCTGTTATTAAATTGTGTTAGTCCATTTCTTATTTCTACACTCAGAGAAAAAAGTCGTATCAGTAACTATAAATTTGTAGTGAAATAGCGCCTCAACTATATACATATTATTAAATTCTAATAAGAATACTAGATTAAGTGAACTAAGAAAATATAGTACATTAACCATATAAACAATTTATAAATGGTTAATATTACTATATTTTCTTAGTTCACTTAATTTACTTATTGTTGTTATTAAAGCTTTATAATACATAGTTACAAATTTGTATATGCATTTCTTATTTATTTTTGTCTTCCAAGTTTGAAACCAACGCTGCGCCTTTTATTGTAAGCGAGTGATTTCCTTCTTAGGAGAAACTGAACTCCGTTACGTCCCTCTGGTGACAAAGCCGCGTACTACTCATACTGAGCGACTCTTTAAAAATTTTTGTCTAAACTAGAAAAATGTAATTGTTATATCTATTTGCATGAAGTCCAAGTAACTACTCAATGTAGTTGAGTTACTACTTTACTACTAATTAATAGTGCATACAATTTGTGTGTGTGTGTTACCGTGACTATATTTTTATATAATATTCAGCACTACTTTAGTTTCTATTACTTTGTAAAACTAGTTACAGGTACTTCAATTGCAAAAGTTGCCAAATTTATAGTTGCTGGAACTATTTTGTTTTCTCTCAGTGTATTTTCTCTCTTGGATTTTATTGAATTTTTCGGATATCACACTAGCAAATTTTCGCATGAAACAAAGCGGACGTGGACAAAGGATTTTTGTGCCCCATTCTCGTTTGTGTTTCGCGTTCCCGCGCTCCAGGACGAGGAACGAAGACGAGGACTATAGCGGGGGCGAAAGCCGGATCAAGACGCGAGACGGAGAAGAAGAAATCGAACCGCGGTCTCGTATGGCGGATCAACGACGCATCGAAAATTAATGTGAATACCACGAAACTGGTCCCCGCGGTATTCGCCCGCGGGAACGGTATTTCTGTATTTACCAATAGTATCGATAATAATTCTTCGTTCTCCGCCCTTTTTTTCTCTCTCTCGTGCGTCCGACGATAAGATCTCCCTCGTGGGAGACGCGACCCCCGGAAATTATAGGTTTTCGCGGTTTGAATTATTTCCTGCCTCATCTCGCGAGTGAAACCTTCGCGCTTGGTAAGGAACACAGTCATGATAGGAATGGGACAGATTGAGGCTCGTTGTGCTCTCCTCCCTCCCTTCGTTGCACGAACGTGAGGGTCATGCGAGACGCAGGTGTTGATCACAGATTAATCCTTTTGATTCCATTCGCATATCGCACATTAACCGCAGGTTGACAACAAGCTTCAATTTATACATTAAAGCGCACTAAATAAAGAAAACGATACGTTTATTACAATTAATTTTTACGGACACACAATAATAATAACACACGTCGAGCATTATACATCCATGATACTTTTATATCCAAGTTACTTAATTATTATAATCATTTATCATTAAAAACATGACACTTTTGGCTGATAAAATGTCACTGAATCTTTTATTACACCTTCAATTAAATATTAAATTTCAATTAAATTGATAATGTTACTGCAAAATTACATTCTTCGTCTTATATGAATTCGTAATATCGTTTTTGTGCATTTGATTTCATAGTTTGTAATTATTTGTGCAGAAAATGGCGAGCAGTCATCTATGCGGTGAATCGCGATTGAAATTCGTGGAAAACGTGTGAACGAACTTTAATTGTGCCGCGCAGCGACAAACAAAAGGAGCGAGAGTATCTCGCTCCTCGGAGGTGGTTCCCCCTTATCCCGCGCGTACCTTCCTGAACCCTTCGTATCTCGTACACTCTCGAATCGACCGGGAAGGGAAAGGGAAGAGGTGGGGAGAGAACGTTCAAGGTTAAGGCAAATCGCGCCGCGGATGACGTCAGGATGCAGTTAAACTAGTTTTAGTTTTGGTCCAGCCGCTCCGGAACCAGGCCCGGACAAAGAAGACGCTGTGGGAACTGTAGAGGAAAGGGGCGGGGGAAAGAGAGAGAGAGAGAGAGAGGGGGGAAGGGGAAGGGGAAACGTGGTGGAAATGCGAGATCTTTTCCAGCAGAATCTGACGCTCGGCATCGCTGCGTTTCCTCTTAATCGAATTTCGGTTGTCTGATCATTTCGACAATAACGATGAGAGAGGAAAGGAAAAAGGTTGCGGTAACCTTGAGACGTCAGCGTCCGGAGAACGCTTGATTAACTGGTTCTTTGTTGCTAACTAGACGCCGCCGTCGTAAAATGCCCGTTTGCTGAAATTACTATCGCCCGAGTGACTCTGCTCATGATATATAAATATTAATATCTATGGAAAGAGAAAGAAACATATAGATAAAGGGGACGCGTGTTTCGATGTTTTGTCCTTTGGCTCGAAGCTTAGTTCCTTGGTCAAAATATAAAATCGCAAATGTAAAATCTCTCATCACCATGTCACGTAAAAATTATTATAGGTCACCGCCGAAGAGAGAAATTAGCATTCATTTCGTGCTTGATGTAGCGATATGGAAAACCTGTTATTACACACATATAGTAGCTATTATACGAGTATACGTAGATTATGATATAACAATAGTATAAATTTATTGTATTTACTATAATATTTATTATATTATAACTATGATATGATGATAGTCATAAGATTAATTTTTTTTCTTGCAAATATATCTCTTATGCAAAGATAATTATTACACTAAATCTGTATATAATACATGTATATAAATTAATTTATACGAAAAAATGGTCAATAAATCTATAAACATATTTATTATGATGCAAATGCATGTTAATCCTTTTTTAATTAAATCTGTTTTAATATACTAGTTAATTCTTTTCATGAATTATAATTGTTTGCATAATAGAAAGTTTAAAGATTTATGAAAAATAAGAGATTTAATTGTTATCGATGAAGTATTCTATATAGAGCGCTCAGAGCAAAATTGAATTAGAGCTGATTGACGTTGATACACTCGGCGCTCAGCATGCTACTGCGTTCCAAGCCTTCTCGATTATTATTGATTCGTCGACGCGACGCACTCGCGAAAAGACCCGAAAGACGTCGAAGACATCGACTGCAACAAATCTGGGAAAAAAAGAGAATATGATGCGACACGTGCCCAAGCAACGTCGGATTCAAGTCGTTGGCCCGTCGAAGAGCAGCGCGCGAAGAGCAGTGCGACGGGCCGCGGGTAAACCAGCAATCATACAGTGGTCCAATTACCATAAGAAGGGCTCTAATTTCACACAATGCTCCCTTTTTTCTCCCCAGGGCGGAACACGGCTGACCGCGATCGGACGGGTTGCACGTGGCTGAGAAAGGTCGCTCGAGACTCGATCGACTTTCACGATTTCTCAATAAGTTTCTCAATGGCTTTCGAAGGGTCGAGGCTTCTCTCTCGGTCCGGCCAATATGCCTCCTGTGTGACAAAAATTTGATACGGACGTGCGGAAAGATGAGGCTGTCGAGATTCTCAGTGATGGTGATCAACCTTTCATTAAGTGCGCGAGATCAACGCCGTACGTGACCCCATTCGCACCTTTTATCGTGTCCTTTAGGGAATAAAACGGCACCTTTCAGTGAGAAGTGTCCGTACGTCGTAATCGCGGCTTGCAGACACTTCTGACAATAGCATTATATGTTATGATAATCTTTTGGGTCAAGCACCTTTTTAATTCGTTAACATAGGATGCGATAGACGATGAATTGAAAAATAGGTCGATATATTGAATTGTCTAATTGTAAGTAACAATACTGATTACAAATGTTTTTATAATTTTTTAATTGATAGTTTATAATGATTATACGCACGACAGTCTTGAATTATGATTTCTTCTGATACTTTTAAATATTCAACGCACGTCTGATGTAAAGATTGTTTATTCTCCAATGATATATTAGGGCCGGTATTCATAGTCGGTTCTTCTTTTAAGATCGTCTTAAGTAATGTCTTAAGACGCTAATACGGCCCTCTGATTGGTTCGGGACACCTCAAGACAGAACTTGAATGTAAGAATTGACTATGAATACCGCGGCCTAGGTTCGTTTTTTATTCCTATACCAGATTGCTTAGAACTTTTTCTCGCTTACGCTAAATATCAAATATATACCTATCTCGCTTAAGTTTAACAAGTATATACTAGTTCAGAAATCAGACAGATGTTCACTTTTTATTATTTCTTAACACGCGATGAAATTATCTGTCATAATTTTGTACATTTTCATAATTCCAAGCAGTGTCAATGCACAAAACAGCTCTTAACTAAATTACGAATTGAATATGCAGAAAAACTGCACCTGATTACCTCGTCAGTTCTTCTCAAAGAACGCGTTCGCTGACGAGAAAAATGTCCGGTGTTGGGTGAGGAATAAACACGGGTTTAAACGCGAGAGAGGTACATAATAGCGACGCGCGTAAAAGCATTTAGTTCGCGTTCTGAACGAAGCGAGAAAAAAAGGAAAGAAACAGGAAAAGGAGGCTAGAGGTTAGCGAGGGTCGCGTCGCAGGAAAGGGAGGTTGGGTTAGAGTCGGCAAGGTGGCGGACGCATTTAACGCGGTGGCGGGGGGGAGGGGGTAGGGTGGACGATTAAAATTTCAATTCGTTTTCCGTGCGAACTGACTCAGCCTTTCTATTCCTCCTTCTTCAACGCCATCCGCGTTCTTCTCATCAACCCGTGGACTCTCGGGCCCGCGCCGCCAAATGACAGCCCCCGACGTCGCGGAGGAGAACCACTTTGTTATAATTTCCTTTAATGATGCCCCCGGTGGTCGACCCTCATCCCCCTTTGCCAAGCTCGCGGAATATTTTTTATTACTCTCCACGATCTCTGACGGTTCGCGACCAGACGGGCCTCTATGCGAGAATCCTTCGCGAGATTGGGGCCACGGAAATGTAGCTCACGAAGGCTTCTGTCATGCGTCGAAAAAAAATTGTAAAGAAAATTCTTTTCACTGGACGTTCTATTCTTTTTTTGTGTTATTTTGTAAGTAGCGAAGATCATATTAAATCATAATAAGATTTATGTTGAAAGGCAATGATATTGTAAATGCAACGGTATTTAACTGTTACAGATCAACCAATAATTCGTTTGACATTATAAATTTTCTTCTTTGCAAAAAAATATAAAAGACAAAACTGGTGTAATATAAATTCTAATTAGTAATTTCGAAATTATTGTATAATTTTAGAGACTATCTGTAGCTCTTCTTCAATATTATTGTCGTAAGTTTTCAATTTTTTATCTAGAATATCTTAATAAAAAAGCTTGAAATTTTATAAAGATAAATTAGAAATGAATAAACCTATGATCGTTGAAGCATCTTAAATTCTCGACTTTTTCATTTAAATAAAACTGTTTTATATGTCTCCTCTTCGTCAATAGGTATATTACGTGTAGATTTGTGAGCAAAGCCACTGTTTTTCATATACGTAAGAAAAATACTCAGAAAAGAGAAAACAATTTCATTATACGACAATAAGAAGGATAGAGAAAGAAAAAAAAGAGACTACATACGGAAGGACGAAGGTGTACGTTGTCGCACGTGTTACGAGAAGTCTCGCACTGTAGGACTTCGTGACACGGACTGCAGAGGTTCGAGGGCAGGGTGAGACTTCCTTAATAAAATGGGGCGCAAACGCCACGCCAGCGAATATCTAGCTGATAGTAGTTTGGTCAGCTCAGCGTCCACATCGAAAATGCCGAGTGGAGGCTGAGGGGTGGCGCAGGCGGGGAACTGCCAAAACGGAATTCGTGGAAGGGTGACTGCTGCTTACGTTGATTCAATCTATCGTCACCCTCCTGCTGGCCGTTGACCTTTTCGACGTGTCTCAACGTTAGTGTTAGTGGATAAAAATTGTAAAATCAAAAGAAAAAGAAAAATTGCCAGCGATGATTCGAAAAATGAGGATCTTTTAATTAGAATTTACGGAGCTATTAAAGAAAGTAGAGGAAAGTCACCGATACTGACATAGGTCTTCTAAAGTGACATCTCCTTATTTCTTAGAAACTAACCTTTGCACCTTATTAATACTAATAAAAACGTGATCTGTTTAGCTAATTAAAGAAGTACAAACTCATAATTCATATATTTGTGACTTATTTCTATATCAAATCAGCTAAAAACAAATTCTATAAATCCGAGAAGAAAATTCTTACGGTGTTCTTTTGCAAATTGCGTAATTAAAATAATAGTGACTGTATTATTGATAATATTATGTCATTTTTAATGTTTATAGTTTCATAAATTAGTTTTCCTTACAGAATATGATATATATCTTTATTTATAGAATAGGAATGTTGGCATTATTGCCTACTATGTCAGTTTTGGAGCCCATTTTGTCAGACGCTCATTTTTGCATAACTTACGAAAAACTTAATTATTGCAAAATTGCAAACAGTATTATAAAAACTGCTTATACTATCTGATAGAAGACACTTTTTAATTTGTATTTATGTTTTTGAAGTTGTATTTTTACTTTTTATTTAAGAAATATTGTCTAAAAACAAAGTATGTCGGTATCGGTGATCTTCCTCTAATATTTACTTACAGTGACAGAATTCGCGTGAGAGAGAATTCTCATCGTTAATTTATTTAATATCAATTGTTTCTTAATGAAACGTTTAATAAATACGGTAAAAATATTAAAGAACTTTCTATAATATTTTAAATGTAGAGCATATTAAGTCTCTTTTTTAAAATTATTAATAAATACCAACAGTAAATAAAACATTATAATTATAAAATGCGATACGTATAACTGTGGATGCAATTAAAATATATTCCAAATTAATTATTCCTTTACAAATTAATATAACATGTAATACAATCAGAAAAATAGCGGAAAACCTCAGTCAATTGTTCATTGCGAAATTCTCGAACCCAGCTACGTAGGTATATGGCATACATTTAAAGCAAAAAAAAAGGTTAATCGCTCCGCACTACTTGATTTTTAATACTGATCATATAAAGATATATATACAATAATCAGGTGACACTCATTCATTTTGACACCACGTGCATCGCTCACATGCGGCAAGGTTCTCTCTCCTTACGTTAGGCCGTTGTGGAATGCAATAAACATATTCATAATTGGAGTAAAGGGTTAAACGCGCGCGGTGGTGGATACGGTTAGATCGGGCAAAGACGGAGGGTAAGAGATCGGAATAGAAGACCTTGTCACATTCCGTAAGCAAAGTGCACAGGCCGAGGAGAGCTATGTTGCGTGTGAAAAAAAGATATCACAAAAAATGCAAGGTCACTCACATTTTTTTTATTCAATTGAATTGCTTTGAGGGGCTAGAGGGAGAGGGAGAGAGAGAGAGAAAATAGGGGCAAAAGAGACAGATATAGAAGCAAAGGACGAAAAAGAGTTTCGTTATCGTTGGATAATACCCTCGCACTTTTTACGCAGGCAACGAAGGGGCTCGTGGCTCGAGAATTAATAAAAAGTTAGGCAAACTGTCGAGAGTTACGCTTATCACTCGGAATTAGATAATCTTCAAGTCGTTCGAAGGGATTTTTTGGTAAAGGAGTGAAGTCATGGACTGGCTTGCGCGATGATCTCTAAACACGTTAAAGTGCTTAAGAGAATTTTTCTTTGCAGGATTCCTTTATACATGAAAGTATTCTTAAGCAAAATAACGAAATTAAAATTTTATATAGACTTTTCGATAATAAATTAACAAAATATTTGAAAATTCATTAATATCAATTTATACGTCAAAAAATATGATTTTACAAAAAAATATTAGGTGCGTACAAGATACGTTGCTCCAAAAAATCGGCACGTGTCTTATTTAAAAGATCCATATCGAGAATCTCGAAGAATTTTGCTGTATAAAGTTGGTGAATAAGGACGAAACACCGGCCGGCCGGTACGCGGGCGTGCAGACGAGCAAGGATTTCCGTGCCATGCGCACGTCAGTCCGTCGTGTTCTCTCTCCAAAGACGCGTCGCTGTAGAAGAGGGAGGAAGGACGTGACGGCGAGCGTCGTAATTGAAAGAGGACACATTCAAGTCTGACGAAGATGGAACTAACGGAGAGAGACAAAACGCGCAGCATCTCCTGTAGGATTCGTCGCTTGTCGAGAGTGAGCGAGGAGAACGAGTAAAGCCAGAGGAAGAGAACAGCCAAACACTCGTGGGAAGGAACGAAGGAAGAGGGAGGACGAAAGCCAGGAGGGGTAAGGAGCTCTCAAATTTGGTTGGTTGTCGCTTTCCACCGTTTTGTCGTGCGTGCCTATCCCTCTTCAGGCGAGAATCGGAGAAGATCGACTGTAGTCGAAGGTAGTGGGGTTGGTACATCCAGGAGGGACAGGAGTAAGCAAGCAAAAGAGAAGAAGGCAGAAGAGAGACAGACTCGTGTTTCGGCCAAGTATTTGGACGAGACAGGAGGGAGAAGTTTAAGCGAGAGGAAGAAAGAGAAACTGAGATAGAGCGAGATAAAAACATAACGGAGAAAGCAAGAAGGACGAGAGTTCTTCCAATGAAGGAAGCGTGATGGAACGATGAAGCCTTCGTGAGAGAAAGAGAAAGTTTTAACGTTAGACGAAGAAAGATATGATTCGCCTATGTGTTGGAGAAAGGAGAAAGACATTCAAGAGAACGGTAGAATGAGTGGAAGAGAGATGATTATAGAGAACGAGGGGAAATGTGTGGAAGTCTGAGAGAGAGAATTCGAAGAGTCGGCAAGTGACGACGAAGAGGGGGTGGCGAGTATTGGCGAAGGAAGCAGTGTGGGGCGGAACACGGCGAGGGAGGGATGAGGGGAGGAGAATGGTGCCTTGGCGCGCGAGGTCTCGAAACTATAGAATTCCAACCAGAACAGACTAGTGTCGGCGTTCATACGATACGGTTCTACGATAGTAGTGAGCAAGTGTAAATCCGAGAAGAGTGAGAGAAAGAGAAGAAGAGTAGAAAAGGGGAAGAAAATGAAAGATGTAGGAAAGTGGGGGAGACTGAACAGAGGGGTGACGGAAGGTTGAAGTGGTTGCGTCTCATTGTGTTTGCGGCTTCAGTTCTATCGTTCTCGCAGTACCGGAATACGTGACATCAGGTAATCACTTTTCAGACACCCACGATCAATTGTGAACAGAGACTCCGAGTAAGCTATTACATACGAGAAGTAGACATTGCAGATTGTAATAAACAAAGTGTAAAGTGAACTGCGCTCGTGACAGTTTTCAAAATAAAGATCGTCGGGAGTTTAAAGCACGTTTTCCTTTGGAAATTCGAATTCTTTTTTCGGAACCGTGTGACCGTCTCATCAAACGAAGGTGACCTTGCTCCGAATCGTAGAATGCAGATACAAAGGCCGCTGCCGTGCTACTCGATATGTAAATCATGAGCGATACGCGCGTTCGCTTTTATTTTGTTTTGTTCGTTCGGGCGCCGAGTTAACCGGCATCATTCGAATCTCGTTATTGAAAGCCGCGTCCCCGGCATTAAGGTGGGAGTTAGCAAGTGATACCGTCTCGCTGTCGTCGACGTCGTCGTCGACACGTCGTCTAGCCGAGGCCGACAATGCCGCATGCGGTGATCGCAATTTTTCGAGCGACATTGAGATGGAAATTCGCGTTTAGAGTCAGTGCAGTCATATGATAAATGTAGAACACGCTGTATCCCCGGTTTCTTTTTGTTTTCTCCTTCCTTCTCTTTTTTTTGTTTGATCCTCTCCCCCATCTATCCCTACCCATTACTGCCGACTCAGCTGTCAGTCAAATCACAAGGCATGTTGTTTCGCTCCTACTGAGACTGAATCCATACATGTGACACTCACGGTGCCGCTTCGCGTTATCATCGTCGTGCCCATATATTTCATGTGATTCTATCGCGTCACGAAACGCAATTCAGGAGGTGGCAAGGTGAAACAATCGAAAACAGAAAGAAAGGGAAAGGAAGATTGCCTTACTTGCGCGCGCGCATACAGGCGCATGTCAGGTACTCATGTATATTTCGTCCGGTTTCATTTTGTTCGTGTTGTGCATAAACTACTGTTTAATCGCGTGTATCAAGAATAAACGACGATTGAAGTGCGTGACTTGACGATCGAGACGAAGGGAAAGGACAATATGAGTGAGATGACGAGTGCCGTTGAAACGCAGCAACAACAGCAACAGTACGTAGGCGGTAGTTCGAATGCGGAGCATCACTGCAAGGATTGCGGTCTAAACTTCGAGAGCGAGAAGAGCCTGGAGGTGCATCTGCGTTATCATCAAGAAAATTTATTAAATCAATGGGCCAATAAGACACAGCAGGAAGAGAGCAATAATAACCATAGCAAGACTGGTAATCATAATAGTCACGTGAGCCGGGACAACGTGCCGGCGGACACAAGTGAACCATCATCGATGTCGCCCTCTCAAGATTTAACATCCTCGCAACAAACACAGCAGCAGCAGCAATCACAACCTCAGCAACAGTCTGCTATACTTATATGTTCGCCGTACGATTTTCGAACTCCAATGTATGGCGAGGGCAGCTACTTCATGCAGAACGATCAAAGTTTCGTCTTGCCTCATCATTTTTCGCCATCACAGGAAGACGGCCAGAATAACAGCAATCGCGATGGTGGTTATCGCTATCATCCGTATCAACATCAGCAATTATATCCCTCAGATCGCACGACTTCTAACTCTACCAGTCCGCAAAGCCCGCCTTTTCACTGTGACAAGTGCGGCGCAGTGTATGAGGACACGAATCAATTAGGTGAGCACATGAGAACGAATCATTTGGACTCGCCTACCGCGTATCCATCCGCTCCTCAGTATCAGCAACTGGGCAATAGTCCTCAACAGCAAGGCCAGCAGATGCACTCGTCGCCACCTCTCTCGAATCAACCGCAACAATCTGGTTACGATTATAACGGGGGACAGACGATCAAGTCCGAGATGAAGCAGGAACAGCCTGAAGAGCAAGCTGAGATCCTTGATTTGGATTCTCATAAGGTACACAGAGGAGGATACGAAGAGGAGATAATGAGATTGCAGCAGCAGCAGCAACAACAGCAGCAACAGCAGCAACAACAAGGACTTCAGATGCAGATGCATCATCAACAGGTGATGCAACAACAACAGTCGCAGAGAATAGAATCGCTTTCGGTAAGTTCTATGTTGAACTGGCAAACTATGACTCATGATTATGCTGGACACCCGACAATGGGTTCCATAAACAATGTTCCACCTATCGCTGATCAGGATCAATACATGCGCGGTCAACATATGCCTGTGGAGCATGGGCATCAGGGTTCACCGATACTCACGAGCACGCAACCGATACCGAGTCATCAGATATCGGCTGGTTTCGTGCAGCAAACACCGAAAGCGCCGCCGTTGGCGAATCAATCTTGGAAAAGCAACGAGCCACGCCGTCCAAAAACATACAATTGCACTGCGTGCAACAAGTGGTTTACAAGTTCAGGGCATCTGAAGAGACATTACAACACTACGCTCCACAAGAATGCTGTCAAGAATGGAAAGGAACCTGATCCAGCAACTCTACCGGTCACCACTCATCATCATCCCAATAGAGAGAATAGCGCTGGTCACTCAACGAGCGGTAGGGGCGGTTGCGCTCCCTCGCGATCTCCACCGGACTCTTCGCGGAGTCCCCCAAACTTGATGGCAGGTCCCTCGGGCGAGGCGACGGGGGGCCTGCTTCACACGCCCACCACGCTCTGCAACAACAATTCCAGCAGCAACAGCAGCAGCGAATCTTTAGCGGTCCTGGTGCAGCAGCAGCAGCCGCAATTGATCCCTCTAGGAATAATCAATACCCCGGTGTCATCGGCGAGGCACCATCAGCAACAAATGGGTACTGCGCCTCACCAACTGGGCCTCCAGCAGCAGCAGCAACTTCACCTGCCAACGGGTTCGTCGGGCCAGCCGGTGCATCATTCCACGACTTCGCCCACCATGCCCCCACCGGCGGCATCGCACATGAATTGCCCTTCACCAATGGATTCATCATCCCACCCGGTTCATCACATGAACTCGCCGCCCGGCTCGGGCCATCCAGCAATGACTTCGTCCACGGTGATGGGGGGTACTACGATGCCTCCTCAGCCGTACCCAAACGCCTTGCCCCCCCACGTTACAATTACTACCAACATCCCGGCGGTCCCACTGGAATCTACCCAAGCACATACCACCATACAGCTAGTTACTATTGGTAACGACCAAAACAAGCAGTCACTACGTCGCTTGTTGCCCGGTTTTAATACCATCATGCCGAATTTCTCGGAATTTGAATTCGTCGTAGATCAAAGCCAGACACAGACCGTTAACGTGGGGGGGCTAAATGTGGAGGAGATCGCTCCTCAAGAGTCCTTCGAAGCTTCAACATCGACTTATGACCCATACTCGCCAACGCGTTACAAGTCGTTAAATAATATAGACATGACGATGTTGCAAACAAATGAAAGCAATATGATGCAGCAAGATCAATCAGATATAGAAATTATGAGATATGAATTCGAACGAAAAATTGATATGCAGAATAACAATCATCTAACGCAGGTAAGACAAGCAAAAGAGGATTTGGATCCAAATATCGGCTTGCAGTTAAAGAAAGAGCGTAAAAGCAAAGGTAATACAAATAAGCAAAATGTCACCACCATCAGTAGTAGTCATTATATCTCGCAAGACGGCGTCTACAAGTGTCTCGAATGCAATAAGAATTTCAACAAGCCCTGCTATTTGACACAGCACAACAAGAGCTTTCATTCGGGCATTAGACCGTTTAAATGCCAGCAGTGCGGCAAACGGTTTTCAAACGAAGAGAGAAACAAAAAGCATTCGGAAATGCACGCGTTGGCCAGAAAACATCAATGCGACACGTGCCCAAAGGTGTTCGCTCATAAAACTGATCTTAAACGGCACATTTGCATCCACACTGGTACAAGGCCGTTTAAATGTGATACTTGCGGCAAGGGATTCATCAGACACGATCACATGAGGAAACATAAGGAAACACATAACAAAAAAACGCGGGTAAACAATCAACGGCAAGCCGCTCAGCGACTCAGTAATTCACGATACAATGCTCAACGAGGCAACGCTCAACGGCCCAACAATGTTCAACGGGTCAACGTTCAACGGTTGCAATTCAGTATCAACTGCATGAAGTTATAAAGACATGTCCTTGGGATGTCTACGTTCGATTGGATTGTCGGATGCGCAACCTCGAGATCGTCCTAATAACAAAACGCGAGGTAAGATTCCTTGCCGGTCAACGGACATTGTTTTTCTATCGACGGTTTCGCAATTTCTACTTTTTCTGTTATTTTTTAATTGGAAATTCAATTCTACGCGTATAATAATCGCTAAATTAATTAATTAATGATTACTTTTACGCTTATTGTAATTTATGATAAACTAGTATAATGATAATCTCAGTAAAATAAAATTCGATGATGATTTATCGGGAATGGCTTTTCCTCATCATGTACGTGTCTTGTAAGAACAAAACTCTT
>NW_017257392.1:275233-290401 GCF_001594055.1 Mycetomoellerius zeteki | reverse complement strand
TCCGATACATAGTATTAAATGCTTAATGTCTATTCGAGTTGAAGGAGCCCAATATTCTCCAAGCCAAAATAATTTGATAAAAAGATTAAACTCTCTCTTTAATAAATCGAAATCACTGATGTGTTTTTCTCAGACACATAATATAAAAAAAAAAGAATCGTTTTGTACGACACTTTTATAACAGAACAAGAATCATTGCGAAATTAAGAATTGATTTCGACAAAATGGCGTAAAATCTTTTTCTATTGTTTTTGTCACATCAATTGCTTGATTCAATTGATCGTGACTTTAATTCAATAATCTGATGTTTCTGACGACGATCTCGAAAGAATTGGAAATGTCATATAAGTGATTGGGAAATTAAAATATCGATACGATATTGAACTTACAAACTTTAAAAAGTATATTGAAAAAAATATAAGTGTATATTATTATTATATTATAATTATTGATAATAGTATAAAATAAAAAAAGGTTGTTTAATATGAAATTACAACCGTAAGAGAAAGGCCAATAAACGTACTTTTTTATACCTTTGGTATTAAAGTTACTATTAATAATTATGCATTTACAACCATATTTTATTTTGTACTTTATCAGCATAAGTTTCTACATTTATTAAAATTTACTTTTATTAATTGTATTGTGTACAAACTTATCATTATGCACATGTTTCATATTTTCTTTTTGTAAAACATGATATGTACACACATATATATATATGTGTGTGTACATATCATGTTTTACAAAAATTTATATTTCAGAATGCATGCAACATGTTATGGATAGAAACGTAATAATTTTTTAAACATTATTAATGATTATAACTACATTGTAATCATCAATATTATAATTGTTAATATTATTATTTATATTAACATAAATTGTAAAGATAAAATTGATGTAAAACTCAATATCAGAATAGTAAAGTTCTTACAGTTCCTTGATTGAATTAAAATATAAAACTAAGTATAAAAATCTTTTTATCAAAAATAGAAATATTTAGCATAATTGACATAAAAACTTATATCGATAAGCAGAAATTTACTCCTGCTTTTTTAAAAATATTTTTTATTAACTATTTAATTGAATGTAAATTTAATAAAATGATTATTGTAGTACAGTATATAGTAAAATCTTGTACATATTATGAATTTTCTTTTTTCTTTTACGTGTTCAGTAATGACAATAGAAAATTTTATTTAAATTTTTATAAAATTTAATATTTAAAATTTTTATTAAATTTAAATCTCTTTTTATTTTCGGATAATTCCGAAAATGTTCGATTGATAAGAGAATCTCTAAGGTTTCTATCTATAACAGAATGTACTTTACATTCCTTTTGATGTGCATTCCAATTGTTGACCAGGCACATTCTCACATCAGTGCCTCATTTGTTTATTTAAAAGTTTTAATTAAAAGTTAGATAAGCTTTGGTTATACGATCTGTGCGTTGCTCGAATTGAATTTCGCTCCAATTTTTATATTACTTTCGTAAAAAATCTTGATAACGTGAGTTCATTTATTAATTTGAAAGAAAAATTAAATTTTTACGAGCCTAAAACAAATCGTTTAATATAAATTTGACTTACATAAAATAAAGATGAAAATAAATAATCATATAAAACAAACGTTTTGACATAATATCAGGTTATTATTAATGTTGATGGAAAATTAGTATTGTAATATAATATGACTATTGAGTTACTTTTAATATTAAATATTTAATAGATCTCAATGATCATAAGAAGATATTTTACATGATGACGTATATTCTGCGCTTTTATGAGTTATATTTATATAATTGGATTTGGTTCAGATTACGTTTATGTTGAACATTTTATGATTGGATTTATTTATTATGTTAACATTGTTTTATATGATTGTTTATTTTCATCTTTATTTTATGTAAGTCAAATTTATATTAAACTATTTGTTTTAGGCTCGTAGCCCTTTTTTGTTACATTATTTAATTTATTGAGCCTTTTTACTTAATTTTAATTTATATATTAAACTTAAATTATTTATACATCTACATTCAATCTATATTTTTCTTGGAATTTTTATATTATATTCAATTATATAAATAAATTTTTCTATTATCAGTATAATTAACTAATGTTTTAATATTAGTAACACGCACTCTATTGATCTGAGAAAAAAAGTATTTTGATATTTTTATTTTATTTATTATTAATATATCTTTTTATATTAAATATCTTAAGATACTAATTATTTATTAGTGATCGTTGTTCACATGTTCATATATTCTCTATATTGAAATTTGCCAATTAGATATTTTCGCAGCTCAATCGTTTCGCATATTGACAACACTGATTAATCGATCCCTGATTAATTACTGGCAAAACGAGCTAATCACCGAAGCTGCAATCCAACCCTTTGGAGCGAATTTCCCTTCGAGCCACGCGTCGTTCGGCGCATGCAAGCATGCAATTGTGGGTAAATGTTCACGTCATTATAACGAAATAACGCCCAGGTACGCATAATTGTTTCCGCCGGTTGTTGTCGAATCGAGCGACCGATTTCAGGTGCGCCAATAATTTCATGCGATTTTAATTATTTAAATCTTCATTCAACCGTTGTTGTTTAAAGAGAATTATCTCCAATGTCGATTATGTTGATCTTTCGATTAAATTTGTTCTGCAATTGTTTCATATATTAAAAACATAATCTGTTTATATATAATATAATTGTACATATTTTATATCTTGTATATTAAGTTCATGCATTTATCGTTACGGTCCGCATTTTTTAGGCATTCAGTCCTTTTAATAAATAACCAAAAATAAAAATTTTATGATTTTCGTTGCATATTCCAAATTGTTTGTTAAAGCTTTTTCGATAAATTTAAAATATTGGTATTAATAACGTTTAATACTTAATACTGTAATGTTATAGTAGCCCGCCTTTTGCGGTCAGATATTATTAATATATATATTAATATATATATTAATAATATCTAATATTAATATAATAATAACATAATTAATAATTAATTAATAATATATTTATATTAATAATTTCGCAAGTGCCTCAAAGATTGCGTGACTGTTACGATAAATATCATATAGGGTACTTCTAAAAGAATATTATATTTGCAGAGGGGGGGGGAGAGAGAGAGAGAGAGAGACATCGGGATTCATTGAAAATTGGGTTCATTAAGGAAACCTAATTAACATCCCTTTATTCTTTATTTCTAAGATACAACTGTACTTTGCAGACGTGGCATACGCATTAGCGAATGTCCGAAGCTGGCCATCATTGCCAGTTACAAAATAATGTCATTTTAGAAATATCCTGTATGAAAGAGAATGTGTGCACACAGCGGTGTATCATGTATTCATATGTCATAAGTGCAAGCGCGATATCCTTTCGAGCCCTATTCTGTTTATTGTATTAAAGAAAGGTAAACATAATAATATCGACGTTTAATATATAACGGTAACACGGTAACATGGTAATATATCACACTCTTGCCATTTTTACTACGTAATGTCAACCCGGAACTGTCTACCTCAGAGTTCAGGAATTTAACGATGAATGAATGAAGAAAAAAGAAAAGATAAAAGAGCCAATGCAATAATAATAATAATAATAATACTACTATAAAGGTAGCAAAGCGACCGTGCGGGTGAAGCGACGTATTTCCACACATTGCATTTTAAGTATTAATGAACAAATACTTAAGCGTTTATGTGCCGTCGATGAAGATCATTTCTTTATCCGAATATCAGTCTTCAAAAATTCAGAAGATATAATTGTATAAAAGTGTAAACATTATTTTTTTACTTTTTTTCGCGTCTCTCAGATCGCCCGCCGGTTTAATAAGACGTTGTAATCTAGAATTTAACAAAAATGTACGAATGATAAGTAATGCGAGAAGTAAAGAAAGAGAGAGAAAGAATAGGAGAAAAATTGATCTAATAGCAAATTTGGTTGGATGCGTCAATGCGCACTATTGCGACTTAAATATATATATAAGCATTATATATAAATATTAAAGCAAACATAGAAATGTACACAAATTGACGAAAAGACTTACTCGCAGGATGTAAAATTGAGCCAATAATTTAGCGTACTATTTGATAGAATGTACATTTGATATTTTTATTTTGTCAATTAGAGCGTTTATATTACGTTTCTACATCTAGTAGTTAGTGCGCAACCGAATTCGCTATAAGACGCGAAGATTCAAGAAAAGTGACGTACGTTTTCTAGACACATATCACAAACAGTGTTACTGTACATTCGATTTTAATAAAAAAAAAAGTAATAATCGTAAACACGAACGCGAATTGAGAAGAAAATTCCAATTGCGATCTAGCCATATCATTGTTTTGTAAAACAATCGTACGTCATATGAGAGGACGAAAGGAGAATAATACTTTCGTTCGCAATTTCATTCGTTTCCGAATCGGAAGAAGGCGAAGAAAAAATATGAGTGAAGTATATGTAACAAGAATATTGTAATAGCGATATTTTTAGTACGCTTCCTCTAAACGTGAAGAGTTCTGTGTATAGTTGTTCTCGAAGCGCGAATGTGCACTTCGCTTGTTTCCTAATCATTGACTATTCGATTATTATATAATATTATTCCTTATTATTATTATTATTATTGATAAAGATTATTGTATTATGATATTCCCTGTACATTTCATTCATTTAGAAAACGCCTATTGTGAAAAATGATGATTATCCCGGCACGTGCTATGTGCTACGTACTCGTATAAGTAAACGCTTATACAATGTGTGTGTGTACACTGGGGGATTATTTTCTAAAATTTACATATGATACATTAGGCCAGTAAGATAATACATATCTTAGGTTTCGAATATCTAATAATTCTTTTTACAGTGTTCTAGGTTGTTTAAATGGTCTTTGGGTCCATTTATAAGATTTCTTTGGAAAAAAAAAGAAAGGAATGATCCCCTAGATATTCCAGTGTATGTTACATATGTAGAAATCAACCTAGAAACAATGTCCCGAAATGAAAACAAAATCCTGAGAAACTACAATTCCGTAAATCAAGTAATAAGTCAATAATTTCAAAACTCGAAAACATTACGCGAATGTTATAATACACGAGGCAAATCAATAAATACCCATGTTTGAAGACAAGTGACGTTGCTGATGCAAGTTGACATTACCATCGTGTACTACCATCTTTCAAATGACGCTATACAAAATTTCAGAGTGATTCAAGCAATAGTCTTGATTTGACAGCAATTTGTAGTGAGAGTGTTTGATGTTTTCCGATACAATGGAAAAAGAACAATATCGATTCGTGATTCGTGATTCGCTTTTTATTTTTGGATGGAAAAACGTGTGAAGAAATAAAAACGAAGTTGGATACCGTCTATGGGAACCCTTCACCATCTATGACAACCGTCAGATATTGGTTCAACGAATTCAAACGTGGTCGTTCGTCTGTTTTTGATGAGGAGCGCCCAGGCCGCCCGGCAGACGTGGTTACTGAGGAAATCGTTGAAAAAGTCCACGACATGATTCTCGCTGATCGCTGAACGAAAGTGCGTGAAGTAGCAGAGGCCATAGGCGTGTCGTATGGAACGGCATTCAATATTTTGCATGATAATTTAGGAAAAAGCTGTCGGCCCGATGGGTGCCGCGATTGCTCACGGTGGACAACAAGCGAATGCGGCTATCAATTTCAAAGCAATGTTTGGAGCTGTTCAAGCGCAATCCGAAGGAGTTTTTGCGTCGAGTAGTAACCGTTGATGAAACATGGATTCATTACTACACACCGGAGACCAAGGTACAGTCAAAACAGTGGATTTCACCCGGCGAATGTGCTCCGAAGAAGGCCAAGATGGTCCCATTGGCCGGAGAAAAGTGATGGCTACTGTTTTTTGGAATACACAAGGTGTAATCTTCATCGACTACATGGGGAAAAGCAAAACTATCACGAGACAGTACTATACTGACTTATTGGGCCGATTCGACGTTGAATTGAAGAAAAAACGCCCCCATTTGGCGAAAAAAAAATGTTGTTCCATCAGGACGATGCACCGGCTCACTCCTCCGCAGTCGCCACAGCCAAATTGGTCGAATTGCGGTACGAATTGCTGCCGCATCCACCGTACTTTCTGGATTTGGCCCCCTGCGACTTCTTGTTTCCAAACTTGAAAAAATGGCTCGATGGAAAAAAATTCACGTCGAATGAGGAGGTCATTGCCGAAACAGAGGCCTATTTTGCAGAGTTCGACAAATCGTATTTTTCGGACGGGTTAAAAAAATGGCAGAAACGTTGGAAAAAGTGTATCCTCCTAAAAGGGGATTATGTTAAAAAATAAAAAAAAGTTTTGTGAAAATCTTGCGTCTTCATTACTAACACGGGTACTTATTGATTTGCCCTCGAGATCATTATCTTCTGAGAAAAGAAGAAAAATGTGTCTAAGTTTCTCATTCGTTTTTTATTCTGAGGATTTCAGGAGGACTGTATTCGCGGGATGTTGTCTCTATATACTATATTCTAAGAATAATGATAAGACATATGTACATATAAACACGATTTGAACTACAAAATGAACAGTAATATTAATGGTGTTGGGAAAACCCTCTAAAAATGTGATTCTGATTTCATGGGCATTTTCTCAAAGAGTATATTAAAAAATAATTAATTTGCGCATTGAATAAAAGTATAATGCGAGAAAAGAGAGATTTTCTCGTTTTGTAAAGATATGATTCCGCACACACCTCTTGTTTAAATATCTCTTGTGCCATAGCTATGCGTGTCGGTAAATTATAAAGTTCCAGAGAGAGAATGCGAAATAGTGTGCGATTATTGTTACATATAGTGAATGATATTTCAATTACATGTATATTGACATTAATTTCATTCCAAATAAAACAATAACAGTATGCGTTTTCTGATGCAATTTTCTAACGAGCATGCAAAGTCCCGAAAGACGCCACGAAATGTAAAAAATGGCACAAAACTGTTCCAAATCAATAAATATAATTAAATTAAACGAAACAAAATAAACAGTTTGTGGTTCCAACAAATATACTAATATTAAAATCGTGAAATTTTTCGACTTTGCATATCTTCAAAAATCGCAGGAAAAATATATTCCATCGTATTATTTCTCTTACGGTGATTTCGAGATCATAATTTTTCAGGTCATTTTTTAAGTTTCGAATAATGACTTTTTAGGATTTTGCATACTCACTCCGCTGTTTTAAAGATGCTAACCTAGGATGTGTAATCTCTTTGATAAAGAATTGCAAAAATTGTATTTAAAAGTAAGATTATTTTCACAGAATTCCAATATGCAAGATCTTGCAGAAATAGAACTCAAATTATTTTCAACATCACGCAGAATAAGATTATTTTTTTCAAAAGTATTCATATGATACAAAAATTAGTATGTTGCAAGGTTTTAAAAAGATTTTCAATTCTGTTTATGCATCTTAGGATTCAACTGGCATCATATAGATTTTTTTCATACTGCTAGTCATGAATTTTAATATTTTAATAATAGAACTTGAAAGAGATATTCCTCCATATTTGTTCTCAGTGTATAAGATTTAACGCTCACTTAATTTCTAATTTCAAGTAAACTTGTAACGACATCTGTATCTACGTACACCGATTTGTAATATAATAATAATATTCTAAAGAAAGTAAACTGAGAAAAAAAAGCAGAAAAGATGATAGATATGATTAGTTAATAATATGTATTACTGTTTGTTTTTATAAGTTTTAATAATGCGCTAGTTTTTGTTTTCACAAATTTATATTTTATTTCTCAAAACAAATTGTCCTTAAATAAATTTAAAAAGCTATTTTTTGTTTTCTTTTTGTTTCCTCCTTTCCTTACGTTTTTTTTTTATTCAACGCACTCATTCTGCGCTTTATGAATTATATAGTGTATATATTGCATGTATCATTTGATGTATGGGTATATCGTACTATCAGCGAAATCCAATTACACTTTGTATCACTATAAGACGAGTAAAATCGCATTAACACTGTTATCTCATATTTAAGATTATATGTATATACGTAAAACAGAAACATGAAACGTTTAAAGATTCATCAATTACTTTCTCAAGTGCTTCGAAAATATTTTTTCTTGCAATACGAAATCATGTATTGTGTTGAAGCAATTTAGCCTTGCCTTATACGATATATCACATTTAGCGAAGTTTTGAGATATGGCGTATGATACATGGGTACCGAACGGGTTAATGCACGTTATATTTGTTTCGCGTATTCGTGATTGAGCTTCATTAATTCCGGCGAGCAGAATGTTTCAGCTATTTTATGTTCGAAATCCGTGAATTCCTTCCGTTTTATATACTGTTTGCACGGGCATTTTTTCTCGCGCTTTTATTGGCCAATTTAGTTAATATCAGAGTACGGACATGTGGGCATGTACGCGCCCGCGAGATTCCATGAAATATCCTGATCGTGGCAAATCGCCCATCCTCCCGATCTGTACCATTACACCCACCATCTCCCTTCTGTAATCCTTTCCTCTCCCACGCCAGCTTCTCGTCGCGTACTCGTAACCTTGGGCATTCTGTAATTTAGCAAATTGTTGTGGACTCGACGAAAAGAATCGTTCGATTCACGAGTGCTTCGCCAATAGCGATGATCGGTATCGCTCGCCGCGCTTGGACGACTCGAGCGCAAAAAAGGATAAATAAATAAATAATCGAAGAATCGAGACGAGATAAGGATGTCTCGCGAATTCCTTCGGTTGAGGCAAAAAACTCTGATCTCGCACGCGACTTGATTGTTTCGGGAGATGGTAAGTTTGATTCTTCGAATTTTCTCGAATGATTTAACTAAAGTATATTCAATCATTTGAATTCGATAGTTACTATGAGTAAGATCAGTGAATAAAAGTAAAACAAAAATTTGTCGAATACTTTTAGATAGATTTTATACGTTCGTATTATAAAATTGTATAATTGTATTTCAGTATATTGCATTGTATATTTGATTTTAAAAAATCGTTTTTAAAATTATAAAAATTTTATTTTAAAATTATGAATTTTTTTCATTTATAATTTGCAATGTTGTATCATCAGCGTTTTTATGTTGGTTTATTGCTAAGCGAATTATACATCGTCAATTTAAATATCGCTATTTGAAGATCTATAATCAGCTGATACGCATCCTTATAGAAAGCTAATCAACGTCGCTTAAAAAAAAAATCTCGGCGAAGCAAGCGCGAATCGAGAGACTTACGCAGCGATACGGCAGGGCTGAAAAAATGAAGAGAACGAGCGATCAGACGACCACGACGACGAAGATCGATAGTCGCGTGGATTTAATTGCGAATTACGCGGTAATGATTACCGCTCGCCCTTTCCTTGTTTTGCAGCAATAATAATTAATAGCCAATCGCCTCGTTGGCCCCTGCCCCGCTATCAGCGAGTCCACATCGTTGTTAGACTTAGACAACATCTACCTGATGATGAAGCAATATATTGATGCGATTTATAAAACGAAAGAAGAACCGAATGAAAAGTAGAGAGCGAAAGAGAGTGAAAGAGAGAGAGAGAAAGAGAGAGAGAGGGAGAAAAAGAGTGAATGGAAAATAGCAAATGAATGAGAAGAGCAGCGTGTATGGGATAAGAAAAAGGATAAGTCGAATGTTAGGTGTAGTCCAATGTACTGTATTATGCGTCTTCTAGTTAAATTTTTATGTTTTCTAATTCGTTGTGAACGAATGTTTTTTGGTATAAATATATAAATATATATAAAAATAAATGAATCTATATATATTATATATTTAAATTCTAGACTACGAATTCTAAGTGAGAAATCAATCAACGAGCTGCGTGGCGGCTGCTATTATATCTCGCCGCGAAAAATTCACGAGCAACCGACGATGTATCGTCTTATGAGTGTGACAATCGAGATCCACGAAATGTGACATGTTTGCTTAAATGCATATCCTGAGCGCGCATTTAACGCTGAATGCGACCGAATCATATTTGTCCGATACAAAAGAGATGAAGCTTAGTATAAAAAGACAAGGTGGCAATCCTCGGACGGCCACATTCCAGCGATACTTGCGCGATACAATCACGAGTCTTACGTGTCTCGCAGAGGTGAAATCATTCCGAAAAGATGAAAGAAAAAAAATCGGCAATTGTCCAAGATTGCCGAATCGCAATACTTGTTAGCTCATTGCCGATCGGCAACATCGGGGAAGCCATCCAGCCGCAAGTCGCGGTTTGCGCGCGCATTTCTCGTATAAAAATACAATTAACTCTGTAACTACTAGCCCTTTCGAGAGGAGCACACTGCCGCCACGAGACAAATTCAAAGGGAATTAAGAAGCGAGGGAAGCCATGAAATAAAGAGCTCGAGCGGATCTCGATCATGCAAACCGCGTAGATTTGTATACGGGTGCGTCCGCACTCGTGCACCCGTACTGCGCCGATTACGTATATGACGAACGCCATACACAAGTACCTCATGATACAAAACACATGTACAAATGTTCATACGTTTTCAAAATAATATTAGCTAATTAATAAATAATGAGTATCCAATGGTGACTGACTCTGTAACGTTAATGAACTTCCCACCCCTCTCCTATATCCGCCATTCAATATTCTTTTTCCTTTTCTCTCCGTAAGTATGTGTCTCATTATTATACATTTTTCTTATTGCGTCGAACGTCCGAAAGATAGTGATTTACCACGAGGACAATCGTTGTACGCGAGCGAGACGATCAGCGAAGGTACCACGGTAAGTATTCGTGAAGAGGGAAAATTATAGTATAATAACACACATATACACTTGCACGCACATAACATAATAGAAGCTACAGTATCACAATATACTTGCATTATAACGCGCATAACAGAGTAATTTATTTAATGACTTGTGTCGCTGTTTACGACATTTAAGCGATGCGGCAAGGCCGTTAAATAATTATCGGCGTTTGAAACACGCAAGTCGCTCCATAATAAGCATTTCTCATGGCGTGACGATGGGGTGAGATAAATTTACACAGGAAAGCTTAAGGAAATATAAGTATTAGCAGAATAAATTTAATGTCGCTCTTTCTTTGGATAGGATTTAATTTGTAATTACCTAAAGTAATGTCGATAATTAAAGAATAATGATATTAAACGTAGAAAATTGATGAAAATATTTTTGATCAAAAGAATTCTATTTAATATATCAAGATTTATATCAATAATTAATATCGTATTATTAATCCATTAAATTGTTAATCTATTAACATATAGATTTTAAAGATAAATTAATTTATTTTCATCAGTGTCTCTTCATTTATCTGCGTGTTGAAGCTGAATAATGATCGGTTAAGCATAAATTAACGGAACATTGCCGTCTGGAATCACTTTCTGAAATAATTACTACTTTTGTATACCTACTTATCGTGCACGAAAGGTGTCACGCATGTAGTTTTCAGAATAAACATCTTTCGTATTTAGAGCGATTTTCCTGACGTGCGTGACGAACGAAAAAATTATTCTCTCTCCTCTCACAGTCAACCCTCTCTACCATCGATATTTTTCAACCGATTACCGCGATCGGCTTAACGCACGAAGATTACCGCCGCGTTCTCGCATCCCGTGATAAATAGCAAGATTACGAGTCTGCGTGTCGGCCAATGAACGATGCCCTTAGCCCATGGACCATATGTTCCTCCAAGGCTGTGGGATACTCGCCAGGGCTTGAATCGTGTTAACGCGCAACATTTTGAGCGAATCGCACCATTAAGAAGCGATACATTGATGAAAGTACAAAGATATAAAAATAATAAAAATTTATATGTTTATGGCATTAATTAATCAAATTTAATTATAGATTAAGTTCATCTTAGTTAGATCAATGACATTCTTAATCGAAAAACAATTTGATATAAAAATAGCTGTAAATGTCAAAACTAAATACAAAAAAATGTTTTTCGGACAAATAAGATATTTAGAAGATTAAGAAAAAAATATTCTCTATATTTTTCTTTTGCTAGATTAGATATATAAATGCTTTTCTAGATATATAAATGTTTTTATGAATCACTTCTCATAAAATCGATTTCTCATGCAAGCTGAGAGAACATGTTCGATTATTGAATCGTATCCGTATGATATAATGATCTGATTGAGAATATATATTTTACAAAGTAATTTTCTCAATTAATGAACTTCTGCGATTCAGAGACTGGGATAACCCAGCTTCCGATGTCTATCCGCAGGATTTTTCCCACAGCGAAAACAGCTGTCGTAATGAGTTGCATCCTCACGTCCTTTTGCTCGTTCCTGTGCTTCTCCCCTCTTCCCCAGAACTTTATCTCGCCTTGTTCCACTATCTGACGGCGACTTTTTCGTTAAGACGATATATGCCCTACGTGACAATGCAAGTTTCCTTTATCGGCCGATGCAGTCCCGCGGGAACGAGTCTTCACCGATCAGCGTGAAAAGGAGGGGAGCCCGACGAAATTTGAGAAATGAGCCCTTCGACGGGCATAAATCGTAGCCGATAAGCCGGGGATAAAGACGAGCACCACCTTTTATTCGCGATTCTACTATGCTTCAAGCATTTCCCTTCGTTCTCCTTCAGATATCTGCGTATCTCCTCGGTTCTTCAACGAATACAAATTAATCGTACGTTCTCCATGCGCAACGCTTCGTATGAGAAGCATGCGAAGTGAAAAGTAAACTGTTTTTTAAAAGAATGTATTTAAAAGATGAATTTAAAATATGAATTGAAATAAAGAATGTATTTAAAATATGAATTTAAAAGAATGTTGCCTACAAAGTAATAAATTCCTTATCCTGAAATTCCATAACATTTCCTTGTTTTATGGCAGCCCTAAAAATTTATAATATTAAAGAAAAATTTCGAAGAAATAAAAACGGAAATTCGAAATTTTCAGCAAAAGTTTAAATGGTTACGTAATATCAAATTCTTTCTAAGTAGATTCTTTAGTTCCAAGATATCAAAATGTATTTAGATTACATGGGTCACAGACCGAAAGGAGGCTACGAAGAAGTTATGGGGAAATACGTGAGGTAGGTCGCGCAGGATGAAAGTTACTACAGCATCAAGGTTCCCTTGGAAATTCTTGGAGATACTTCTGGCACGGGAAGCCGAATTAGTGTGGCCCGTATTACTGCTGCAACACATTCGCTTTCGTTTCGATCTCTTTACAAGCGTTTCACCTTGGAAGGTTTTCGAAAGTAAAAAGATAGCCTCAAACACACAACACGTGTGTCCGTTTCCGTTACGACGCGTGACATTTGTCTATTAATTCGTTCCGATTTTCATTCATAAACAGTAGCGATACAGCAAAATTAGAATTTAAATAATATTGAATATTAGAGTATTGGATTAACAAATAATAATCTCAAAACAAAAGACGAAACAAAAATATATTATAAATTTTATAAAAATAAATTATATAAGCTAAGAAAATACTTGATATTTTTCTATTTTTATACTTGCTTTGCTATTCCTATACATTTTTGTCACTTTTGTTACCTTTTATGTCAAGGCTTCAATTATCACTTTCGCTGCTAATATAATCTTAAAATCTTTGCTTTCTATTGTAAGAAGATTATACGAGTATATCTCTGAACTTATGTATATCTCTGAACATTGCTATAATTTACTCTTAGAAATTTTCAAATTTGGTACCGAGTTTGATACTTTATAGTTCTTTTAATCAAATGATTTTTAATTGCTTTTCTATCAAATAATAATATTATATTTTATAAATCAATTATTTTGTGTATTAAGATAAATTACTTATTCAAAAATGAAAAAAATCAAAAATTAACTT
The DNA here is from genome assembly GCF_001594055.1 of Mycetomoellerius zeteki. Taxonomy (NCBI): domain Eukaryota; kingdom Metazoa; phylum Arthropoda; class Insecta; order Hymenoptera; family Formicidae; genus Mycetomoellerius; species Mycetomoellerius zeteki. The sequence goes on along the minus strand of NW_017257392.1, from coordinate 276,580 downwards.
TATCTATAAAAAAATACTAGATAAAAAAAATTGTTACGCAAAATTAGTGGAGAGAGGAGGAACCTATAACAAATTAGTGCCAAATTCGAGACAAAAAATATCTTATGTCGAACATATGGCAAGTCGCAGTGGATCGTTCCTAAGTTACACCGTTTGATTCGTCATCGTGAAACTGGCTTCAAAATTCTAGACGGGTCCTTCAACACATGCTTGTTTTTAATTTTACAAAATATTATGCAAAGTAGTTATTAGAATTTCACGAAAATTATAATAATTTTACCGTTTACATACATAAAATATCAACGATTAAATCCCAAACTTTTTTTATTAATAAGATACGAGTTTATTCAAATAACAAGAAAGTTTCAATTATCGATTTATAGTACGATATGAGATGCAATCTCGTTTAACTTCCGCTTGATTAAATAATGTGTTGCATTATTAAAAGCGACATTTCGCTACTTTTCCAAGTTACTACGTCGCTTAAATAGCCCACGTGATGTCGTGAAAGCAATTCGAACGATTGCGTAACTGCACGAGTATACAGTGCAAATAATAAAGACGATCGTTCGCGTGATTGTTCATAATGTCTACGGTGAAAGTTACAGAGAAAGTCTGTAATACGTGACGAAACAGCGCGCGCGACCGGACGTAATGCGAAACGGCACATTTATTTTTGAGCAACACTTTCAATCTGCGATGGGAGAAGGGAGAAAACGAGGTGAGGAGGAAAAAAAATCTTGCAGACCCGTTACGCCACAATTATGGACGTGATGAATGGCGATTTGAACTCTGGTAATATCCTAAACTCGACTATCCAAAAAATTAATACAATACTAATTTTTTTTAAAACAACATCGACACATACGAGCATAATTTGGAAACAAATTTCACTCAGAAATTATTCAGAATTCTTAATTAAATTCTATTCCTAGGTTCGCACAAGTTTCAAAAACTTCCCTAATAGCACAGATCTCCAAGAGACATTCCGAAGAACATTCGGAGGATATCCCTATGTCCTAAGAACGTTCACTAGAACGTCCCTCGAATAAAGTGTACTATTAGGGTTAACAATACCTTTGTACTAATAATATACATGGAAAAAATAGTTTTGCTGAAATCTAAAAATTTAGTTAGATACAGATCTGAAAATAATTTTGTTGGATCAAATTATTTATTATATATTAGACCAAAATAATTATGTAGGACGCTCAAACTGGTTGCTAAAATATCAAAACTTTTTGTACTATTATTTCTCATCATGTTACAGTTTTCTACATAATTATTTTAATAGTTCAACAAAATTATTTTCAGATCTATTAAAATTTTTAGATATTTCAGCAAAAT
>NW_017257392.1:229797-275000 GCF_001594055.1 Mycetomoellerius zeteki | reverse complement strand
CTCTCGTGAGCAAACAAAGTCGACGACGTTAGACGGGATGCGCCTTGTGCATATATAGACGACGACGCGGAGGGCCTGTTCTCTCTCGATGTAGCCTGGTAGCATCTGCCAGCGTTTCATTCGCCGTAGTTTGCGCTTCCCAGGCTCCCGTGGATGCACCTGGTCCTTACTGGTGCCGGTGCATTCGTCTCCTCTCCCTCGCGCTCTTTCCCGCTCCCTTTTCGGTACTCGCTTCACGAATCCGCGCCTCACGGACATGCTCCTGTGAACTTGAATAGATCGATGGATACGGCCCTGGAGATCGGCTCAATAGCAGAACACCCTGCCGTAGGTGCTCGCCGTTTCAAAGATTTATCTGCGTTCCGAAGCTCGTACACAAGAGTTGTCGTTGCGTTCGGCGGAAGGACGCGCCCGTGAAAGATATGCTTCGAGATCGATAAACTACATTTATTATATCTGTCGCAAGATGTCAACAGATGTATCATCGATAATTTTGATCACGCGTTGGGCAATGAAGTTAAGGCACATAAAATAAATACGACATTATATTTAGATAATGTAATATATAAAATAAATAGGAGCTATTCCCGTAGAATCAACAGATGATTTCATTCGTGTTATGTAACGAATTTATCATGGGCAATTACATTCCCGGATTAAAACATTTAAATCATGTAAAATAAAATTGAGAAATACTTACATTTTACATATACGATTGCACTGCAAAGTATACCGAACATAAAAATGGGTTCATACATTTAAACGTGTAATATAATATCATTTTTACACGAAAAACTAATCATACACACACTTGTATCACTTTTTATACACTTGGATTTGCAGTGTGTTTACATGTGCGACTGCTCGACACATGTGAACGCGGATTCCATGAATTCCATATTTAATAACCGTTTTCTTTTTTTGGTCAACGAACGATTGTTGCAAAAAACCGATATAAACCGATATAAAATAATAAAGAAATGAAGGAAAAAATAATATAAAAAAGAGGAGAATCTTGATCATAAATCTTTTCAACTACCATATAAGTAACATAATTTTTCATGCATGCTGTAGTTCAAAATTATCGAATAATACATTTGTTAAGAAATAATAATAAATATTCCTAAACCTTAAAATTTTTATAAACAAATTCTATACAATAATGATATATTTTTAATAATATAAATTTAATTTCAGTAAAAATCGTAGAGATAAGGCAAAAATATATACAGATTAGATAATCGCAGATTTTGAAAAATAAATTATAGTCTATATGAGAATAAATAAAGTACGTGACATTCAAATTAGTATAGTAACCTTCTTAAGTACGATTTAAGTAAGCATTGCACGGCCCGGATCGAAATATTTATCTGAAGTAAGCAACGGAAGCTTGAGTTTTATCCCAAGTTTACAGAGTGTACAATAATAAAACAATGAAAATAAATACAATAGTTTCATCATTGTATACTGTACATATTCGGTCATATTTATTCCAAGAAATTTTAAAGATGAAGTTATATGACTGTGTTATAAAAATCTAATCGTATTCTACAAAGTTTCTCATAGTTTGTGTATCGATTTATTGTTCGAATGCCATTAACGATCAACGAGGAATGCTTTTTGCATTTTATTTAAAATCCATACATTTTATATATATTAAATAACCATTGACATTATTTAATATCGTTAATTGAGTAGAAAAAAAATAAAATTCGAAAAGATTGGTCGTTTGTCATAGAACAGATATATCAACAAATCATAACAATAATAGAAATAGAAGAAACACGTTGAAATGTCAAACCTGACATACATATACTTGATCATTATTCTCGGATTATATTATATGTAATTTAAAACATTTACCTCGAATTTAGCATAATATATGTATTTATTTTTACGCTTAAATTTTTTAATTATTGCTAGAATCACAACAACAATCTTTTTTATTATCAAAATAAATACAAATTTATTTTAATATTTTATGCTGCTCGTGGAGCGCTTTCTACATATATGTTAACAAATCAAACTTGACAAACAAGTTGACTCACCAATCGCTGCATCCGTCGTTCAGTAGATCTAGATTTTGCATGATATTGTATTCACATATTGAAATGTAAGATTAGTATATCAACACCCTACAGTCACATTTAATATACGACCTTCGCCCACTTAATATACTTTCTTCGACATTCTCGACACCAAATATTTTTTTTACTTCTACGCGAATTTACTATTCCTTGTGGACAACTTGAAGTTATAATTCAAATACGATGAGACAAGTACATGCAAATCTCCCAAAACCCTGATATTATAATATAATTCTGTCATAATGACAGCATTTGACCACCGATTTAGGGTGCTTCCAGCAAAAGACACATAGGCCCGTATTCATAGTCAGACCTTGTACTTAAGGCTTCCTTAAATTTATCTTTAGATGCTCAGTAGCCAATGAAATAATTCGTAGAGCATCTGAAGATAAATTTAAGGAAGCCTTAAATATAAGGCCTGACTATGAATACGGGCAATAGTGTAACACCCCAGATAGCATGCTTGTCAGAATGAAAACTTTAAGAGAACTTTTTCAGGAGAACATTCAGTTATCTTGAAAATGATGTCTAAATGATATCTTATAATAATCATTTATCAGAGGCATTTACTAGGAGAATTCTTTAAGATATTTCAGAGATTTCTTGAAATTTGTATCTTTATTTAAAAATAAAAATAATAAATAAAGGGCGAAGTAAGAGTCAATACGTAAAAATTATAGTCCGAAAATTGGTAAAACATGAAAGATTGAATCAGTCTGAATATACATTCTGTCAAAACAGTACCGGGAATTGTCGATTTAAATCTGGCGGGGCAATGAGGCAGGTAAATTTTTTTTTTCCTAGGTTGGTACCACTGTCCTTAATTACTATGCCAAGTTTGAGCGGGATCTGTCAACCAGTGTGTTTGCAACAGCTGGTTAAGTCAGTCGATGTCAGTAGTGCGTGCCGATTTTTTACTATGGGTGATTACGTTGAGCAAACGATTGTGATCGACTTTCTCGCCAAAAATTCAACGAACGTGCTTCAGCAACCACCGTATTCGCCGGATTTGGCCCCCTGTGACTTTTTCCTCTTCCCAAAACTAAAATTGCCGCTTCGTGGCACCCGTTTTGAGTCGATTGAAGCCATAAAACAAAATTCGGCGCGAGAGCTAAAGGCCATCCCGGAAAGCGCCTATAAAAAATGTTTCGATGATTGGAAGTGCCGTTGGCATAGATGTATTGGAGCAAATGGAGCCTATTTTGAAGGCGACCCAATAAATTTTGATGATTCTATGTGAAAATGTTGTTTTAATTGAAAATTCCCGGTACTTTCTTGACAGAATGTAAAATATAAAATAACATTTAATTAAATAAATTGAGAAACACATAAATAAATAACAGAAATTACAAGAGGGCTCAATCTGGTAGTCGAAACTTGTAATTTCTGTTATTTATTTATGTGTTTCTCAATTTATTTAATTAAATGTTATTTTATATTTTATATTCAGACTGACTCAATCTTTCATGTTTCACCAATTTTCGGACTATAATTTTTACGTATTGATTCTTACTTCGCCCTTTATTTATTATTTTTATTTGTATCTTTATGATATTATACTAAGTGATATGATAACTGCCAGTTTTGCGCTTAGATAATTAAAAATTATCTAGATATAGATAAGATAAATCACACAAAAATATATCTTAGATAAGATGAAGATGATTAACTTTACATTAATCTAGATAAAAGATAAAATTAAAAAATTTTTATCTAGATAATTTTTAAAATAACTTTGTTTTTAACTAACTATTAGGCAGTAAAACAATTTATGCCCAATTCCTTCGCCTCTAGATAACTCAAGAGATATCTTCCAAAATACGATGGAAATATTCCCTGGATAAAGTTATAACCAGATAAGTTATCGCAACTTATCTGGAAATGAAGAAATTGGGCATTAGGATATAAAAAATGTATTTATATTTATATTAATCTTTATTTTTTACGAATAAAAGCTTTTTTTAACATTTCGTCTAACAAACGGTTTCTACGTGGAATTAATATTTGTTGTCCACAAATAAAAAGGCGCTCTAATGGCGCTGATAATGGCAATGATGTGTCATATTAAAAAAAAATTTGTTTGATATGTGGAAACAAATTAAGAATATCTAATTCCTTAGATTTATCTTCTAAATATGAAAGTACTTCAATGTCACTTTGAATTATAACTGATGTCATACTAATCCCAGTTTTATCTATATCATAAAAAAATTCTTATCATTACTACTAGAAGTTACATAGAAATTTTTTTACAATACTCTTCTACAGTTTTAGTTAATTTGGAAAAGATTTTTATCTAAGATAAGATAAAGATAATCTATATTCTTAATAATCTAGATGAAGATGAGATAAATTTCTTCATCTATATAATTATCTGGATAATTTTATTTAGATAACAGAAAACACTGATAACTGCACATGCGCAGCTCGACTTCTCACTAAATAATGTAATTTTAGCGTTCTGGGTACACGATATCGCAGAAATTCCCTAATAACGTGAATCCAGATACGGTGAACGCTAAAGTCACGATATCCTTTTCTTAATTAGTTAAGAAAAAGATAACCTGACCTTAGCATTCACCGTATCTGGATAAATGGATATTGGACGCATTCAAGTTGACAAAGCGGCTAGCCTGCTCGCCGAGCAAATGAACATAATTGGTCGTTACTTATATAATAGATCCAACCAATCATATTCAATCGTTCGATAAGCATGCCTAGCCGCTTTGCCATCTTGAACTCGCCCGTTGTTTCTGCGCATTTCCGCATGAAAGTATATCGCGTCGATTGCGTAATCAGTCCTTTCGTGACAATCTGCGAGACACCCGTAACGTACTATGAGCTAACAGGCGTGTATTTATCAAAATATGTTAAAACATTACCGCGTATTCGTCGAAGTATCAATCACACCGCGCGACGTGACCTTCGTATAGGTTATTTCACGCTACAATTTCTCGCCCCCCCCTCCCCCCGACCCGCTTCACGTTATTAATGTTATACGAGAGTGCGAATAAAAGAGTGTCGAGGAAAATATCGGTCGTATTATGCGTAAACACGATCCATGCGTCGATGGAATGCGTATGCGTGATAATTTTGCCTAGTTCCGAGAATTCCGCGTAACCGAACTGTTCGCGATTGACTGTCCCATGTCCCGTGATTGTCCTATTCCACCATGGATTGTCCGTGATTGAACATCGAACGTGACGTGAAAAAGTTTCTGAAACTGGAACTTACAGGATAAAACCCTTGGATGTTTGCTTGCAATCCCGAACGTATACAAAAATGTGGTGAGGTTAGTAAAGTTGGTCAGAATAAATAATTATTTCACATGCAATTGTTCATTCGCACTTTAGAGCAAAGAGCAGTTTGAATTAGGAAATAAATACAGAATGTTTTTATTTAAATAAAAATTATTAAAAAAATTTTATTAAAATAAAAATTTTTTTACAGGTTTAAAATGTATTTACATGTTCCTATTGGAAATTTTAAAACATCAATAAAATATACATAAAAATATGAAACATATTAAATAATATTAATAAAGAATAGTTTACACTAGTGGATTTTTATTTTGCAATTGCATATCATAAATTAGTAAAAAAAAATCACATTTAATATTAATTGAGATCACATCGCTATTGTCAGATCAAGAATAATACAAGATAACAGAAGGAATCAAAACAAAATATTAAAAAAATTTTTTTAAGACGCTTCTAATTATCCCTATCTTTAGAAAAGACAGACGTCTCTTCAGACATTCTAAAAAAAGAGGACGATTTCCAGGGAAAAAAGGGCAGATGGCAACTTTACGTGAGGGATCAAGTATTGTAAGTATTTACATTCGTTAAATGATTATTTCGAGATGGAGTCATGTAATGAAAATTTGAATTATAATGAGAATTTGATCGAACTTTGTTGCGTACAACAAAATATATATCATTACCTGAACATCATTATTGCAATATTATTGTAAATTGTATATTATAAAATTATTATATTAAATGCACACAGGAGATAATTAAATCCCAGCCCTGACTCAAGAAGACCGTTTCTTCATGAATGTCAATTAATAATTCAAATGTAGATATTCAACTGAGTTGAAGGGAATGGTATTATTTATGTCTTTTTGTTCTTTTCCTTTTCGCCGCTTTTGAATGTGAAGGTACACTTGTTTTGAGACAAAGAATCGTTTTCCACGCCTGCGGATTTGCAGATATTTCGGGGAGGTTAATAATCCGTGGCTCGATAATAACGATCCTGAGTTGGGGTTGGGACCACGGCAAAAATGTGGCCATCCCCGCCTCGATCCTCGTGTCGGGACGACGACGTGGCATTAGTAAAAACGCGATATTGTCTGACTCAACAGGTTGTCGCCACCCCCGCATCCGCAGCTGGCGGCAGCCGAGTGCCACCCCGCACGCGCCGCCAGCTTTGTATTAAATAAACCTGACTGGGGTGATCTCTCTCCCTTTTGTCGGACTTGTCGGGCGGGGAAAGTCATCCACGTATAGCCCATTAGTGACATTATTAAGTATCTAATTCAGTGTTTTTTGCCTATCTTCTGCGAAACGGAATTTGATATTCCGTCAACGTTCTTCTCAATAGTCTTCGCAATGATTTCATCAAAAAGACGAATACATGGAAAGAATGATTTTGCTGAAGTATCTAAAAATTTAACTGGATAGACACAGATCTGAAAGTAATTTTGTTAGACCATCAAAATAATTATATAGGAAACATAATAAGTAATATATAAAAAGTTTTGACATTCTAGCAATCAGTTTTGAGTGTTCTAATTATTTTGATGATCGAACAAGATTATTTTTAGATCTGCAACTAGCTAAATTTTTAAATATTTTAGCAAAACCATTCTTTCCATCTTTGAGTTATGTCAACGTAAAAGAATTTTAATTACGGCAGCGAATATAATGTTGCAGTAAAAGATCCTCTAAGACGCGGATGGTGTATAGGAATATCTGTAAGATGATTGATTATTAAACATGGAATCGCAAAAAATTGATATTACATATTACAAAATTTTTTCTAAATGTTTAGATTGTATTGGAGCAGTCGATGTAGTAAAAATGTAGTAAAAATACGACTTGGTGCATTTGTCAGATCTCCTCGGAGCTCCTCATACCACATTGCGCTCTTTTCTCTCCTTTCCGCCGATCCATAGGTGAGTTTTATATTTCGCATATATTTTTTTATTTGCTATAAATTGTTGCGTTCTAAGAGTAGTTTCACCATTGTCGTATAAGAGAGATTGAAAGATTGGAAAGAATAGAATTTAATTTTGTTTCAATTGTATTATTATTGCATTAAATTCTTATTACATTTTTGAAAAATTTAATTGCATGATGTTATAATTTTCAATACAAAATATCCTTTTCATTTATCATTTTAATTATGTAAATTTTGAAATGTTATCATATACAAATAATAATCTTTCAGTCTTTTAAAGAGAAACCGTTTTCGAATCTGTACGCTTTCGTCCGTTCTCGATCTCGCAAATATGAGAGCATCATCATTACGAAAGGGACTCGCCATGTGCAATCCACGGTCGACCTGAGAGCTCGAAAATCCCAATCAGCTGCTCGCCAGATATTCGAGCAAACAAGGGATTTGGTCCGACAATAGAATTGTGCTCTTCTTGTTTGCGCTACACTCGCGTGCTCAGTTGCACATGCGTACATATTTTCCTGAAGCGTTCTCTGATGTGCATGTGAGACCATGGAAATTTGATAGCTTTGCTAGAATTTCATATTACGTCGACACATGTCTTCACGGGGAACTTTCCAGCAAGAGACAAAAATTGACACAAGAGTCATCCTGCCCTTGTTCGATAATGAAAGTAAGAAACAAAGATAGAATGACTCTTGTGTCGATTTGTGCCTCTGCTGGAAAGCTCCCACGATGTTCAATTTACACAAAATATTCGAATTTTTAGCCCGAAATTTGTGTGAATCCATCACCGACGCAATTCCATGAAAAAAACTCGAAAATTTATTTACGTTTTATTACTGTTTCAACTTTGAAAGAGAGAGAGAGAGAGAGAGAGAGAGAGAGAGAGAGAGGTCAATATTCATATCTAATTTTATATTTAGATTTAAGTTATATCATCTTCGATTATACCATTTCAAGACGTTGTATGGTTATTTTATAAATGGAATCTTAAAATCTCTTATGATCAGAGAGAGAGAGAGAGAGAGAGAGAGAGAGAGACTTAAGACGAACTTGAATATAAAACTATAAACTGCTCTAAGAAAAGTGTAACTATATTAGTTACACAAGCGTGTAAAAAATCTTTAAATAACATGAAATTAAAGCGTTACAAATTGTCGCGTAGACCGTAGATGAAAAGTCAATTCTATATTGCCTTAACAAAAAGTAAAGTCGAACAGAATATTTATTCTAACAATCTTTCTCCTTAAAATTTACGTGTTTCTTTTAAAACATAAAAGAATTTAACCCTTTCTTCTGATCTTGTTTTTATTGTTATTTTTAATTTACTGAAAAGTTAACCAAAGGTTAAGGAAATCTGTAAATTATTTTATGAGCTAGTTCACGAAAAAAATGTCAGTTTTAAAGCTTTCTGAGACATAACAAAAACGTTTTATTGTGAAAGTAACTTTCTCTTTTTACACGAAGAACATTTTTTAGAATCCCTGTTCGTCGCTTTTTGTGAATACGATTTTTTTAACCCTTTCCTGTCGCATTCGTTCTCAACCCTTTCTCAATGTACCGATCATATAAGAGGCTATCAAAACTCGTTACGTTTCTCTGCAGTAATTCATCCTTCGAAGCACCCTAGCGTGCCCTAACGAGAGAGACCTCGTTTCATCTCGAAACCGTAAAAATCTGCGACGACCGTTTCATTCCCCCACCCATCGATGTTATTTCCCCCTCTTCCTCCCTCCCACCGCATCGATGATCATCCTCAAACACGCACGGACGGTCTTCTCTTCACGAAATCTAACTCTTGCCGGCTCTCCCTACGTTCCCACGGAATCCTTTTTCCCAAAAATACGTTCGTTCCTCACTCGCTCTCGTTTCCTCCCTCTCTCATGTACCGTTTCTCTTGCTTTTTCGTGTAGATATACACATATGTTACGAGGGTTGCTTATGCCTGGTTAAAGGAATCTACGTTGCGGCAGAAAAAAAGACTCGCACGTATTGTCACGGTGAAATCCGTTTTACGGGCAAATCTTGATGGACGTAAAAACGAAACTGGCTCTCTAGGTGGCGGAAACTCCTGCAAGAGACACGAGAATCTGAAAATGAAACTACCATGCATGAGAAGATAAATTTTTTTTTGAAGCAACGAAATTTATAAATTCTACATTTTATTACAATAAATATGATTTAATAACTTTACGGATTTATAATATGATCACGTCTTTTGAATCATATAATGATTTTTTTCGCTTGGCAAAAATTTAATCATTTGTTAAAAGTTAATAAATTTAACAGATATTCTACAATAAGCCATTAGTCATAAATCAGAAGTTAGAAGCTGGAAATTGACCAATCATAGTCGTCAATTTTTAGCTTCTGACTTCTGATTTATGACTAATGGCTTATTGTAGAAGGCTCATAACATAGTTTTCTTATAATGGAACGTGAGTGAAATTTATGGCATCTCAACGTAATATAACGCTCTTAAAATTTTCGAGATATTGACTTATTTTTTCACTGACTAATGAATGTAATTTTTCGAAATTTTGTATACATGTTTTCAAATATTAGGTATAATTTATATCTAATTTATATCTCTTTCTACGTTGATGTCGTAATTACGATTTTTTGTTTTTTATTAACGTGCTTTAAATTTTATGATAATGAATTTTTGTAATGAAAATTTCGTGTCCGTTGTTTTGTCTTCGTGTAGTGTTCTTCTTACTCGTAATTATCGGTGCTGCGAAGAAAAGAAGAAAGAAAATCTCTTCGAAAATTTAAGACGACACTCGTCGGGGTATCCGGTGGTCGGCAAGCCCATAAAATCGTCCAACCGGAAGGGGATGTCTCCGGGAGGGCTGGTGGTGGGGTGCAAGTGCACGGAATCCTGGATAAGGTCCTTCGGGGCTTCTCATTCATGAGCGCACTTTGCGCTCCTTCCTCTTCTTCCCGCCAATCTATAGACAGGATATCCTTGGGACTCTGTTGAATTGCCGACCTATATTCCGCGAGAATGCATCTCCTCGCTTTCCTTCTATCATCGTCGGCTTCATGGGAATGTGAGAGCTTCCTTGCGGAACGAGATTTTACATTAAATCATTCCTTAAAGTACAAAGTTTATTTATTGGAATATTTTCATCTTCATCGAATACATATATATATGTATTTAACACGCAAATATACGAAAATACGATATATTTTAAAAAAAAAACACGAGAAATTACTTATATTAAAACGAATAAAACATAAATTCTATACAATACATATTTAAATACAAAAAAATTATATTTGAGAAAAAATACATTTCTTTAAAAGTATACATAGGTTTTGTTGCTTGAGCATTATTAGAAATATGTAAAACATTTATTGCCCTGGCATTAAGATTTAATAATTTTTCTATTTAGATAAACAAATTTATTATTAATAATTAGCACAAGCGATATCAAGAAAACAGTAACTGCGTCAATACGACTTAGTACTTAATATAGCTTACTTTCTAGTTGTGAGTGATTCAATGGATAGTTCAATCTCTTTATTACTTCTACGTAAATGTTTCATATTTTCAATCAATGTTCAGAATTCAAGAGACACGGTAGTGTCTTGGCGCTAAGACAAAGCGTAGCGTCATAGCGCGAGACACTGCCACATAGAAAAAAAAAACAGCTGAAATCTTCTGATTCAACAAATCTAGTCATAATATACAGGCAGTCAAATTTCTATGTTAAAGTAGTAAAGTTGACAACTGAATAACATTTGCGATTTTGTTAAACCATCAAATCTTCTTAGTTATAGATATTGAATTCGCGCAGTAAGTTATAGATTTGTTGTACCACTTAATTTTTTTTCCGTGCATGGTATTTCCTACTTCAAATCTGACCACCAGTTTTCAATGTTAGACTATTTAAGACCACATTGCCTAAAGTTATCTTATTTATTTAAATGCTGATTGTGTTTTTATGTTCTGCAAATATAGAATTAAATACGAACAAATACAATGCAAGTATTAGTTTTATAGTGCACTGTGGTAAGTTTTAGGATCTCGCATAGTCTTTCCTCTAATACTCTTCTCTAAAGCGACAACTTGTGAAATTGATCGAACATCAAATAACTGTTCGATAAAGCTGAACTATACGGTCGCTAGCATATTCCCAAAAGTGGACGAAACACTTTGCCTCGACGAAGCCGGAAGCAGCCGTCGATGCTGCTCAATACGACGTATGGGTACCTGTGTTTATCGACAACCTGTCGTTCCGATCTGAGGGCCATGCCGAAGGGCAGTAGCCGCCCTTTTCTCTTTGGAGTTTACGTGAGGCAAACTATCGCGTTACACGTCCGCAAGTGTGTATCCGTATAAAATTAGTATCGTATCAAAGCTTCAATTACGGTATAAAGTTGTGTACTAACCTACGCCGGTAGTCTGTCGGGAAATTACAGAGGTAATTCAACGTGAAAATATTGTTATGTCTTTTGTCGATGGAGTTGTTGGAAAAATTATAATTACACAATCACAAAGTGACATTCGTGAATGTGATGTAATATCGACAACTTAAGCACAGTTTCGTGATTCAATAAAATAGATTTATATATTGTAAAAAAGAAAAAATCTACGATACGCGTATCATAAGTCTACGTGACAAAAATTCTTGCAAGTGATGAAACTGATGACAGTATTATTAATTCTCATTTGTCCTTGTGAGAATCCGAAATAAAATATAGTCTACGTTTACTGTGCGTTTGGTTGCCAAATCAAATATTCAAGTTAGATAAGTTAGATAATCCCCCCTACGCATGTGGATAAATTGCTTCCGCCATTTATTTTATTTCGTCATGTATTTCTGCACGGCAAACGATTTCTTTATTACAGGTTTACGTTCTCGCCGGATCAGATATAATTTCGTTAACGTCGTTATCACATCGAACAATCCGACAACTGCGCGAATCGACGGGTAGGTCGACAGCTCGTAACGGGCTATCGACAACCTGTCGTTCTGGGGGCCCTGGGACTTGGTTAAAGGGCCAAGAAAGAGTCGCTCGTCTCTCACGAACAGGCCCTTACGGAAAGCACCTCCTTCTCTTCGGAGGAAGTTATGTTAAGGAGCCTGTCCAACTCGCTCACACGCGCACTATGTGCCTCTATATGTGTGACGAGCGACCTTTTTGTCACTGCTCTCTGGGGTTCTGGTCGCGTGCCGGAATCTCTCTCTCTTTCTCATACCCTCTCCCCTTCTCCCCTCTCTCTCTCTCTCTCTCTCTCTCTCCGAGATAGGCCCAACCTGCGGACGAGGGTCAATCGAGGATTAACCTGGTTACCCCCAGGCTGATACAGGAAGTAACCAGCCGCAGGTGTCCTCCGGTTTTCCGTGAAATAGGGACACCACGTGTCGAATGAATTGTTCATTGGCTACGTTTACACCGTACGTTTAGTCCGCGGCCTATACCCCAAATTCGACCTAATTTAGGTCATATTATTTATGCCGCACGCTGTAAACACTACTATGCCTGACCCGACCTGTTGTAGGTCAGGCCGGATTTTTTAGTGCCCTCACCTAAAATAGGTCGTCTACTTTTTCGGTGTAAACGCTCGACTGATTCGACCTAAAAGCTTCGTAGCCATTTGCTCGGTAGGACACTGCTGTTATGTTGAATAGTTAGGTTAAACCGGTTTGTTATTTACTTCTAGACTGTGAAAAAACTAATTGATTTGTGCAAAGAACATAAATATTAAAAAAAAAGATGGAAAAAAGTTCATGCAGCGATTCAAGTTCGTAAGTACCAATGCCTTTGCTAATCAAAATAATACAAATAATGGTAATTATTTAAAATACGGGCCTCATCTCTGATTTTGATGAAATTGGGCTCATTCGACGAGTTTTCACTTAAAATAAAAGAATCTGGCAAAAATGCGGCGGTCTGCCTCGCGAACCGAGATATTAAGCATTAAAGTTCGAGATTTTAGAGGTTAAGATATCTGTCATCCCGACTCAATATAGTGCTATGTATACGTTCTGGCGAGTATAATGCTGTATATGGAAATAATCTGTACAAAAGATAGATGACTCTAATTCGGACCAGCATGGACTAAATGTGACCTAATCAATTTTTAAGTCCTTTTCGGTGTAAACAGTTGGTGACTAGACCTACTTTGGGTCACGATATAGGTCAGGTCGCTATCAGTCGTACGGTGTAAACGTAGCCAGTGGTGGTGCTTTTTTTACGAAGTACACGTTTGATGATCGTGCAGAAACATTTGTTACGAAATTGGCACATAACACGTGCGCGCTATTTATCTCTTTAGTTTATGGTTTTAGTGGTAAATTTATTTAGAGAGAGGGTGTATATATTATATTATATATTTATCGTATGTGTAATAAGATTGCTCTGAGAAATCAAGCATTGAATTTTAATTAAAATTTGCAGTGAATATATATTTTGCGCAGCGAATATATTTTTGTTTACTTTTGTGTATGAGTTTTCGAATAGTCGCAATGTTGCAAGTTTCGTCGGAATTCAGTTATACTTTGAATTTCTACGGAGATATACGAATAAAATTCTGTGATCGCAATTTTCTATTTATTCGTCGCAACACCTCGCGGCATAAAATATTCTCGAACGAAATACGCGCGTATTTTCCAATATTTCTCTCTCTATTCAGATTTACATCCAATCTTTTTTTATATTGTCAAATATGTATATATAAAATATGAAATACGCATTTTGCGCCCAAGATACAATTTTGCTCTTATTTGATATAAATGATAGTATAATATTGAATACCTAAGTATAAATATTAGGTATATATATTTTTACCTTTTGCTTTTTTGTTATAACAAATATTTATTGTTTTATTACTGCGAATAAGTAGATATAAATATTATTCTGATTTATTTTATTTTAAATCTGTTTTTAAATCTATAGCATATCACTAATACCGTTTCAATTTGCTTTATTCCTTAATTTATTACTTAATTTCTAAAACTCAAGAAATGAATGCCTTGTCAACATAATCTAGTATCTAATTAATTCGATAAAATTCCGATAAATATAATTAAATACATATAATTAAATGTCTAATCAAATCTGATCAAACTTTTTTACTGAATCAAATTCCAAAAAAAAATCGCCCGAAGATGTTGAGAAACTTTCGCATCGTATGAAATCCATCGTCGGTATTTAAATTGCCAGTATAATTTCCGAGACAACGATCGCGCTTGGCCGTGAGCCCGTCTCATTAAGCACTTCTCCGGTAATTATTCTTTAGGGCTCCGTTTTCTTTCGCAAAGAGAGAACCGGAGGATTCATATCACATTTGTACGCAATATATCAAAGGGTTCAAAAAAATCGGTGGAAATTATATTACTAAATGCCATCCAATGATTTTTTTCGTCGAATGTTTTTCTATACGTCATAAAAATCTTTTATTTCCGTCCAACATAAAAGTGCTGCTCCCCTGCTGCTTTCCGTTCTCGTTCGTCGCGCGTTGAGAATCTGCTGCCACGTTGTTGCTCCCGACATAAAGTTTACAAGGGGTTGGAGTAAAATCAGCCTTTATTGGCTTTGCGCTGCGTTTGCCGGAAGTGCTGGGCAGTAAAGCAATTAAATCCGAGTTTCACCCCCGTTCTCGTTCTCTTGTGGCTTTGTCTCCTCACGGCAGCTGCAATTTCGAGCTTTAAACGGAAAATAGAAGATTGTAAACCAACAGATACTTTTTTAAATATCTTTTTTTATTAAGAGTAGTTAAACAAATGATATGCGTTTAGGAATTTCTACAGTAATAACATACCGTTTTTTATTTTCTACTGACATAATCTATGTAATATAATTGTCTTACACACTGAAAAAAGAATCTACTAATAGTTACCAAATATTGAAATAATTTCAATTATAATATGTTCAAAATTAGTATAATCAAAAATAATTTTATTTTTCCACATATTAAGTTATTATTATTAGACGGTAAGTTATATTGTTATGTATAGAAATAATTACTAAAATATTTAGAAAAGTAAAGTTATTTTTGGTTATATTATATATAACCGAATATTTAATCGAAATTATTTCACTCAATATTTGATAGCTACTTATTACTAGACTCTTTTATCAAAGTATGAACATGATATTCAGACTTTCACGCAATTAGAAAGAAATACAGAGAACTAATATACAATTACTATACAAAGAAATAATATACAAAGAAATAATGTAAAATGTAATAACAAATAATATATTCGTTTATTGATAAAAATTTACTTTATTATTCAACTGGTAAGCGTAGTATCAAGTTCAGATTGCGAGTTAAAGTAAGATATGATAATTGAAATTTTATAATATCTCATTTCTATGCGATCGCGTAACATGTTAATCAATCTTGGCCGAATTAGATCGTGTAACGGCGTACAGTAATTTATTTTCATTCCAGACGCGCGTCTTCCCGTCTCTGCTGGGAAACGTTACGCTAACAAACATTAATTTGCGCCTCACGGTCGATGTATCGAATTATTGCGGGCTTTCGAGAGGTCTGCCCTTCCCGCGTCGCTTAGGCCAATCGTGAATCAAATCGCATTAGCCTCGCAGATGCATATTCATGGGAAACGTATGGCGGATTACGTAGGTTCCGTTGTACCCCGCCTAGCGAGCGACGATGGGGTGTTTTGCATTTCCCCCTCAGAAAGGGGTTCCGCGTCATATTTATCGAAGTAAAACGACGCGGTTAGACGGAATTGGTCTTCCCTCCTTTACTTTCTCTTCCCTTTACTTTCGCCCTCTCTATCTTCTTCCCTTTTGATTTCGGGACCGGCGGTCGCGCCCTCGTCGAACGTTCCAACGGATAAAATTTGATAGATTTACTAGGCTCCGCGGCATCATACGTGATAACGAGCCTTTTCATTTCTCGGTGAGAAAAATTATCTAACGATAGTGAACGTAACTTTGTCCAAATGAAGAGAAAGAAATCTCCAAAGATGTTATTTTAATTGTGCAAACGTTTTATTTTGAAATTCATCGAGACACGTAAAATCATTAGATTAATAGGCCTCGTAAAAAGATATAAAAATGTCTATTTATTATTATTAAATAATTAAAACACAATTTATACTTACACAAGATTTACGTTAATATTGATCAAGACTTTTCTTATTATTTTACAGTAGTGAATTTCGTAAAACTATTATAGCATGTAAGAATTTAAAGTTTATTTGACTTGAAAGTAAAGTTTGAAATATAATTTTCAAGTAAAAAATTTATTAAGTGAGCAACTTACTTAATATATCGTTCGACAATATTCCTTGACTAATTGTATGCTATAAATATATCTATTCCCTGCAATAAAATTTACTCGGTTGCACCTGATAATCCATGATAAATTGAAGCCGATTCATCGTCGCGGATATTCTACGAACTTAGGGGGAGGAAAAAAAAGTTGCATGATTATCCGAAGTTCATCGGTCCTCTTCACGAACTCGTGAGGCTGCTAAGCCGCGCATTAGAAACATCCGGACGGAGTTATTCAGGTCGCGCGACTCGTTTTCTTCTTCCTTGAGCTTCTCTTTAGCTCGTGCGAGCACACAGACGCAGAGTGTGTCCTGTCTGATCGCGAATGCTCCCGGAGGATTATGGGACGCCGGAATGACGAGGCGGCAGTCCTCCAGATCTTTTTCTCTCCCTGTTCTCCGTCCTCCTTGCAGGTTCGTTCTTCCGTCGGTTACGCGGACATTGTGTCATCCAAAGGATTAAGCTTGGCCCATCTGGAAGCCACGAGGGTCGCCACGAATGTATCGCGAATCGACGACATTTTATGAGAGATTTTAATAAAATCAGATCTCTCTCTCTCTCTCACACACACACACACACACACACACACACACACACAATATATAAAAAAAAAATAGGAAAACATTACTAAAGATATAAAGACAATCTTAACACGTTGTTTGCTTAGTAAATTTTTATTCGTCTTATTATTACGTTACTGTAAAATTTTCTTTATCATAAGTATATAATGATAAAATATTGAACAATTTTGATTTCAAAAAACTATATTTTCATGAGTATATATATAGTATATACGTATTAAATTGTATTTTACTTTTTACATTTGGCTTTTTATGTCTTTCAAAATACTTTATTTACTTCATTTACTTTTTATTAACGGTTTAAAAATATCAATAGTGTCAGTTATCAATGATTACCAGAACTATTGAAAAGTCAGGTACGCTATTCAAAACGTAATAAAACATATCCTCTTTCTCTCAGCCATTTTGGGATTTTTTGTGGCCACATGAAAGCGTGACATTAAATATCTGATAGTAAAAATTTCTGAGAATACCGTTTACAATATTTTAAGGCTCTTACGGTTGAAAGCACTCTATGATTCGACACACAATGTGAAAATTGAAATTTAGAAAAGAGTTAACTAGTGTTTGTGGTGACGGTAGAAAATGACGGAAGAAAATGTGGTGAAAACGACAGAAGAAACGCGAAGGCACGAAACCCCGACCAGCGACAATCTCCCCCGGGATGCTAATGAATCTCGCCCTTAATGAATCCATTTCGAGGCCGTGTGAAGATCTCGAGATAACGTTGATGGATACTCTCACGCGCGACTTCTTCCCGAGAGATAGCAACGACGACGATGAGGATTACATCGTCTACTTTCCGTGAAATTTTTATCACGATGGACGAAAACTATCATTGAATGTTTAGGAATTGTTAAGACAAATTGAAATAAATTTAGAAAAATTAATGAAATTTACAAATACAGCTGTCTGGTTTTACTTGGCAGAATTTTACTGATGGCCCAAATCCTTCGACGTGAATGTGGTGCGCGCGCGCGCGCGCGCATGTGTGTGTGTGTGTATGTATACAATCCGGAGATGAATAACATCGTCGCCTTTCGTAATGGGGATCGAGTATCGGAAATTTTTCTTTAATTAAGTTGCGTTGGCCGTTCGAATAAATCGTCAAGTAGGTATAGCCAGGGGTTAAACGAGATTTATAGGATTACGAGATACTGTTGGGGAAAATTTACAGAGCGAGACGAATAATGTGTACAGTTTTAATCACATCGTACTGTCAATCTAGTTGTTTAAAAGAGGAAAGACAGAAGTTACAGAAGAAAGACAAATTACTTCTTTTAATATTACTTCATTAATAAACAAATTATATATATTTATAATTTTAATAATTGCAGAATTTTTTGCAATAAATGACTTTTTCATCACACTGAAAAGGTTAACTGAAGAATTAAGGAAGTTGAAGGATATCACTTTCAAACTGAATAACTACTGATGAATATACTACAGATAAAAATAAATAACACCGCAGCCTTGAGTAAACGTGTTAAAAAGCACGTTGCGTCAACATTTTATTCCCGAAATCGGCGCGATTCCTTCGCGTGAGACTAATTGTACGATCATCGGAAATGCCTGCGGAACAATCGTATGAAGGCGAGAGGGAAGAGACGAGGAGTGAAGGACAGATAGAGCCGCGGCGAAGGAGCACAGCGTCTCCTGCGAGCTCTCGGCCACGTTGCTCGCCGGTCTCTGTTATTTGCCGAGCGATCATCGGGTGAAATTTCGCGGAGGCAGCTCGAGTACCGGCTACGAGATTGCTAGCCGTCCGCGCCGCGCGGCGTAATTACCAAAAATCAAGCAAGAAGACCGAAAAGCCATCAGCGACTACGGCCGATGTGTTTCTGCAATTTTGGCGCGGGGCCATTGACACACGCTCGCACTGAAACTAATACGAAGCCAAGTATACACCGCATCGCTCGATGAGAGGGTGAAAGGGACAGAGGAATAGAAATGAAGAAACGAGAAAGATGGAGACGTCTACGCGACGATGTCGTTAGGCTTTATGATGCATGCTTCCTCTGTATGGTTGATGGCCGTGCTGTATGTAAAGTAGACACGCTTGATGTGACTTTATTTTCCCGTGTGTGTCTCAATTAACGTTAACTTTTAACTAATCACATTTAACTGAGTGTGAAAAGTTGACAATTGTTAACGAGGGATCTTTCAGTTCATTAATTTTCTTCTTAGACCTTTTTCCAATAATTTTTTCAATATTTAATCGGTTTTATAAAAAAATCAAGAAAATATAGAGAATATAAGAGACAAACATTTTGCATTGAGATTAATATATTCCGTTATTTATTCATTTTCAAACAAACTAAAGCTAGAAGACAAAAGTATAACATGATGTCAACGGTTCTTGAATATCCTTGGATTTTAGAATTATACTGGAATTTATCATCCTTTCACTCTAAAAAAATCAGAATATGAAAAAAGAAAGAAATAATAAAGAGAAGAGTTGTGTTTGGATATAAGTCCTCCTTTAAAGATGCAATAAGTTTATAGTCTCTTTAACATCAAAGATGGTGTCTAGATGGTGTCGAAATCTGGCTAATCAATTTAAGGATAATTTTAGAACATTTCGGGTAAAAATCTTGATTTTTCCAGGATTTATCCATCGATTAATTTTCATTATTTATTAATTTTCATCGATTTGCGCAATATTATAAGCTTTGTATTCAAATTAGGATTTTATACAATGAATTAAAACGCTAACCAATTTGGAACAATATTATTTATTGCTTTATATTACAAATTTTTACAACTTATACTACAAATTTTTCTACTATGTTCCATTTTAGACATTAAATTCAAGTTATCAATTGAAAAATTGAATTTAATGTCTAAAATGGAACATAGGAAAATTTATGTTGACGAAATATTCATAATTAAATATTCATAATGAAAATTAATCGATGGATAAATCCTGGAAAAACCAAGATTTTTACCTGAAATGTTCTGGAATTATCCTTGAATTGACTAGCCAGATTTCGACACCATCTAGACACCATCTTTGATGTTAAAAAGATTTAATATCTTGTAAAGAATGAAGAACAATTGAAGAAATCGAGTTAAATATTAAACGAACTATATTCAATCAATGTTTTTAATTTCGAAAGAACGCTTTTAACTTGAAAACTACATGAAACTATTTTTATGATATTCACAGTTTTTATGTCGAAAATTTTTAAATTGCATTTAAACATCGGACATGCATCATCTAATGCAAAACCCAATGAATACACCGTGTGTGAGACGTAAGCGTTGGCTGTAGGGATCACTCGTAGAAAGAGGAAAAGAATCGAGAATTCAAAAAGGAAGAAGAAAGACACAAGAACGTCGTGCACAATAACTCGTTGGTGCAGAGAGGGGATCGTCATCCTTCGAGAAGCTTTCGGCTTAGCCTCTTGCCATCTCTTTTCCTCTCTGTCTCTTTTTCTCTCCTTTTCGTTTTTCTCCGGCCTCAGGCGAATTTTCTAACGCTGCAACCACCCGCTGCGTTTTTTTCTTCTCTGACGGACAATGCTTGTCCAACCGTTCGCTGTGACAATCGCACGGAAATCGTGACGGTTTTAGTGTTGCTCGAGATCTATCCGTGCCAAACGCGTATCCGTTGCATTCAGCCGGCAGCGTGTGTTTCTTTATCTGTCTTTTTGCATCTCACGCCGGTGATCGTGTCGCCGCGTGAAAACGTACATACGAATTTTCTCGCGATATTTCACCCACGCGCGGACACTTCCCATAGAACCAGGATCGTTCTACTCGGAGATAAGATTTTGAGGAATGGGTATTCTTTCTCAGAGCTGGTCAGCAGTCTGGGTAGTTTATTTCTCACGCCGCTCGGTTGGCATTCCACTTTTCAAATTTTGAAACTTTGCGCATTCATGACTTTGCACAAGCGCGCTGTATGCGTTCCATACACTTTTAATATTCATCGGATTTGAGTCGTAAGCGATATTTTTCTCTTTATGTGAAAGATGAAGGAATTTATATGTATAAAAGTTCATATGAAATATACGCTGTATGAAATCACCTAAATATTTTTGTCGAAATGATTTTGCTCTACGCTCATATAATTCTCACAATTATTGTTTTATATTTTATCAAGTTCATTTCGAAACATATTTAGAAGCCCTAGCTTGTAAATTGCAAATTCCGACGTATGTAGTGAAATTTTATACATTTTATTTGTGCATTAATTTCTGCGCGTAACTCTTATCTTAAGCCCTCAGTACAATATGCGCCAAAAAGATGCGACTCTCACAACTAACACTTCAGTTGTCGGTTTAATTAAATAAAGTGAGTGGACGGAGGCAAATTTGATTTTAACACAAATATTTTGTCCTATCAAATATTTATTCGATATGATTTCCTTTAATTGCAATCACTGCGTTACTGTATCACACTCAGCAAACATAATAGTGATTAAAAGAGAGTCGCATACTGTAATTTTACTTATAAACATTAAGAGTCATCATTAATATATAATTTGTTTTGTATTTACCATTACTTCCAGACTTACACATGCAAGAAGAGGGATGTAAAGTACAAGTATATGTACAACAAAACGTTATTTCGTACTTTAAATACTTACATATTGGCATAACAAATAAAAGAAACTGCTATTTACCGAGTCTTCAAAGTCAGCGATGGTTGCAACGCATTGACAGGAAATTTCGTTCAGCATTCATAAATATTAATCAGTTTGGAATAATTCTGGATCATTTCGACACATATCCTTCTATTGAGTGACTCCGTTACAGAAAATTACTTTCGGACTTGAGAGACGATAGGGGGTGAAAGAGAGCGGGGTTGAAAACAAATCTTGGGTTCTTAGCTCTCCTGGGAAAACGTCCCTTATTCAGGTATATAACACGTATGTTTGTGACGGCTCTCGGACTCTAGTTTCTCTCCTTCCTTCTTTCCTTCTTTCACCCTTTTTCGTTCTCTTTATTCTTTCTTTTCTCTTTTGATATGTTATACGTAAATGGCGGCGAGTGACGGCTCGTCGGGAATAACGTAAATAATTCCGACTTGAACGCGAGCTACCACCGACGACGTACGACCGACGCTCGAGAATTTATTCCGCTCTTTCTACGTGGGAATCGAGAAACGCGAGCTCTCGCGACGTTTGACGAAACGATTCTCATTGTTTCCATAATGAAGTAGCCGATTTCTCCCGTCACCGTTTGTCCCGTAATGTGATACGACGCGATGATAGTCTATGTCGCAGAATTTTGTGCCAATGATATCCCTACGATTATAAGATACTAAATAATATTTGAGAAAGAACAGGAACTTGCAGAGTATTTGCTTCATAAAATTTTCAAACAACTTGATAGAATCTCATTTAAAATTATGACATTTTTATTCTGTTCTTTTTTTTTATGGAATTATATACCTGCATGGAAAATAAAATGTTTTAGAAAAACTCGTCAAAAGAATTAGTTACAATCTTCTTATGATGAGACTCGCAAGCAAAGAGCTTGCGAATAATATTTATAGTTTTGCGACATATATTTCTTCTTTTGTCGCAAAGTACCGACCTTATCGCTCTGGAGTTCTCTGACGAATGGTTCTAATTAATCCGATTAATTTACCGTAGCGGCACCGCATACGCCCTGTACCTAAGCGTCGCTTATCTCTTCTCTCTCTCTCTCTCTCTCTCTCTCTCTCTCTCTCTGCGTCATAACCAGGCTTCCTAATTTAATAACATCATCCGCCGCGACGTATTACGATTATGAGGTTTAATCCTCATCGTTGGCCGAACCGTAACAAC
The DNA here is from genome assembly GCF_001594055.1 of Mycetomoellerius zeteki. Classification (NCBI taxonomy): domain Eukaryota; kingdom Metazoa; phylum Arthropoda; class Insecta; order Hymenoptera; family Formicidae; genus Mycetomoellerius; species Mycetomoellerius zeteki. Next base: position 252,108 of record NW_017257392.1, on the reverse strand, counting down.
GACTAAAGTCCAGCGTAATAAAAATAAATCAGGCACAAGTCTCCCACCGAGATTTGGAAAATCCTGCCCATTACCGATGGCCGCCACTAATCGCGACTTTGGGAAATTTCCTCCGCAAGTGTGGGGGATGGAAAACTTTGGCGCGGCAAAAGCAGACGGAACGCATGCGAAAAAAAGAGAAAAGATGGAAACGCGTGAAATGCAGGTAGAATGCAGGCTGCACGTGTTCGCAAAATGTCCTCGCTAAGGCTGATGGCAGTTCCCTATACACACAAATGTCCTTTACAGCCGCGTCGCGAAGGATAGGGAAAAGGGAGTGGGACGTGCGAGGATGTCATTTTTCTCATCCCCGACGAGCCTTGTGCGCAGAAATATGCTCGCATGGTTGCAATTAGTCGTGCGCCGGGCAAAAAGACGTCGACCGTTCGCTGCCAGGAAGTAGTTGTTAATCTTCGTATGTCGTAATGGCGGACGAAGTAATGTCTCTCCTTATGAAAAGTGTATCTCGGCGCACTTAGCCGTGAGTATGAGAAAAAACAACCTTCGAGCGGATTTTCTCTTTAACGCGCAAAACGGATTTACCCTTAGGTGTTTATATACTCTCGTGTGGGGACTATACGTGCGCCATATACAATGTGACGTTAATTACACACTTTTAACGGTCTTTTCATAATTTAATATAATATCAAGGCAAATCTCTTAGTTAGCTTCCTGATTTATGTCAAGTTGAAATAATTGAGCGTTAAATTAAAAGTTTGTTAAAGAAATGCTTAATTATTCTAAACGTACAATTTTATTTTATGATTTTACTAATCAATTATACAACTATTAAATCATTATTATTAATAATAAATATTATGTAAATATAATCCATGTTCAAATATCATCTGATTTTCTTTTGAAGAAAATCTGACTTATTCTGTTGCTATGCGATTTATAGAAGATCACATTTCTGTGTGCAGAAAATCTGGAAATTTTCAGAGCTAAACTCTAATCCTGGCGACCTGAACAAACAGTATGAAGCGAAGACCTGTCAAAGATGACTAATGATGTGAAGGAATTCTTCAAATGTAGCGGAAACTGGTACAAGGAATTCATAAAAACTCAACTGAGACGAATGTCTGAAAATTAATGATTAGATGATTTTGACAAGTGACAGCAGCTACATACTAAGTCTTAAGACATTCTAGAACACAATTTATTTACACATATAACATTTATACTAGCAAAGAAAAATTGTTCGAAAACAATTTTTTTCTTATTCAAGTTTGTCTTTTGTGAAATACACAAAAACCTCTGATATTGAAAAGTGATTTTAAAATTTTTAAGTGATTTTGAAAATTTTAAATATAATAAAATATTTTTACAATTCATACTTATATAGCTAGAATACGCACGAAAATTTAAATATAAACGTAGCTATGTATATAATTACTTCGTATTCAAAAATTTTTTCGATATCGTTTTACTGTTGACTATCAGAAACTCATTGATCTTCTAGCAACATCCTTGTCACATTAATTCGTTCATAACTCAACGTCGCGTTCTTATTTATTTATTTTTAATTTATTTACCATATTCCCCCGGATCAGAGAGCTGTGCAAAATTTTGTCAGACTCAACGGTCTTCAGCTCGCCAAGCTTCGCAAGCCGAGTTACCCGACGCGACGTAGGAAGAGTCCAGGGATCTGAAGGTGGTGGTGGCCGAAGTGTGTGGCTATCGATCACAAGTCCACCCCTGTGGGCGATGGTCTCTTCCTCGCTTACTCCCCCGTTTTCTCTCGCTCTTCTCTCCTCTCTTCCCCAACCTCATCCACAACCTGCTCTTATCCTCATCCCCTCGAGTTACACCGAATTTACCTAACGTAGGCACGATGGCTAGCCCCCTTTCTCGTCTCTTCCCCGCTTCCTTTTCCTCCCTTCGCTATCTCTTCCATGGTATACCCTTCTCTGTCTTCCGCACCGGTTCTCTCCCCCCTGGTGCCAACGTCTCCATAGCCCTGGACCCTTTGAGAGCCATCCTCGAGGAGGCCTAGAGAGGTTAGATCGGGAGGGAACGAGAATGGAGAGAGGGGGGTACGAATGAGGAAGGGAGAAAGAGATATAGCTTGTTATGGACGTGATGGACCCTTCGCTCGTCGTTGCTCTAAGCGAGCAAGGAAGGGCGAGGGAGGGAAGCTTTTAGAGCTTGGAATATTCACGAGGCCAAGGCTTGGACAAGCGAAACACGTCTCTCTTACGCCCCCTGATATTCCGCTTCTTTCGATGTCGGCGCCACGGAATCAAATCGAGAGGGTCAAGATCGACTAAATTGATTCTTGACATCCTTGAAATGTGGATTGTTTTATTTTCTTCTCTACAAAACCGCAATAATCACAAATAATCAAAATTATTCTTTCCAGATGTAATATGCGCTTAATAAAATTAATCTATACACGTTTTAGAAATTTTTCTTTCGTTAAAATGAAGAGTTCTTCCACTCGAAAGATGCTAAATTCTTTTCAGAATTTCTTGTGTTTACTCGGATGCGCCAATTTTCGAGACGAATCTGCGCGTTAGCGTAAACCCGGCTGTCTTTTGATTTCGTATTCAGAGAACGTGGTAGTGGCGAGTCGCGTCTACCTCCAGGACACAAGCTCCAGGAGGAAGGACTTCTCTGCAATCAACAGCGGTCCGCAGGACTGTTTGCCTTCGCGCGTGATTGGCGCCTTGCTTTACCGCTCTTGTTTGGTCCACCGTTAAGGTTCCTTCGCGTCTACACGTTTATTGACATTTTCCGTCGACAACGCGTAGAACTTACAGGTTCGCTACAGGTTGACTTAAATATAGAAACTTTAAAGAAATATATGTTATAGTGAAAAAACGATCGCATACTTAATATATTTATATTTGTTAAGTTATTACTATTTATTTTATACCATTATTTTAATAATTTATTAGTAAATTGAAAATTAGATTAATAACTGATAAATATTAAATTAAATACTGCATAATATATTAAAAAATAATAAAATATTTAAGTAAAATTATGACTTAGTTTCTACGTCATGATAAAATTATGACATATTTTTTCACGTAAAGTAAGAAAATAAAATAGGAGTTATTAAATATAAAAATATTTTTTGTTGCCAATGGATAAAAGAATAGGGTGTATTAAATTATTAGAAAAGTTGAATTGGGAAATTAGAAATTATTATTTCAGTGAAATATGGGCGATATTCGAAAAATTTTTGTCGATTACATATCTCGGATACTGAATCATACCAATATCAATCCTTGTATCTAAGCCGGAAAATATGTTGTATTTAAATTACTGCGTACAATAATCATATGTTTAAAGCTGCGTACATATACGCGTATGTCACAAATATTTCTCCGTGGGGAGGTCCGATTGTCTGGTATGCATACGATTGTCATGTAAGACTCGCTATTAACAGCGCGTTGTCTCTCTTCAGACGCATACGTTTCAAACTTGCTATTGGATGTATTAAACAAAAGGATCGTACACAGTAACGGTTTTGCAAAACAACCGCGATGTAAAGGCATATGTGCGCGCAGCTTTAAAGAGACCGGCCGCGCGACACGTGTAGCACCGTACAAATCGTACACAGCCGAAGAAAGTGGTCGCCATGTGTTCCCAGGATTTATAGAGCTCCTTTGGAACTAGCTGTAGCCATCCACAGCGTGCGAGAATTTTCCGAAGCTATATACCATTCTACGCGCGTGTGCAGTCCTCGTGCGTATGTGGTGTGCGCGTACTCACGCATGTGTGCATGTACGTGTACGCGCGATATGAGGTCCTGTAGGAATTCACCGAGGGACGTAAATTCTCCGGTGTTCTCCCTCTTCCTCTTTCTCTCTCATTCTCTCACCTCCTTGCCCTCTCTCTTTCTCTCCCCCTCCCTCCCTCCCTCCCTCCCTCTCTCTCTCTCTCTCTCCCTCTCTGTCGTATACCGTCCTACGCTTGTAGCTACCCTTCGGGTGGACTTTAGAGCCACCCCCTTATAGCCGGCCGCTCGACGAGCCACCCCATCTCCCTGGCCATCGTTGCTGCCGCCTCCAGCGACAACATTCTGCAGTCCGGCGAGGGTGACCACCCCTACGGAGAGCGTCGACCAACGCAGTGACGCTCAAGTGCTGAAGCTCTTTGACGAGAGACGAAACTGCGAGCCTTAATCGCCTTAGATAAAACTTTCTCAACTTGTTTACATGAACTTACAAATGTTAGTTAGTGTAGAATTATTTGACAAGATATACTTAGGCTGCATTAAGACAATGTAAGACAATTTAAGAATTTTAAGAAGATATAAGATATTTAAAAAATGATATCTGATATAAATAGATGGAAGTTATACATATCGTACATTTATCAAATATGTTAATATTTAAGATACATATTATCCATACTGTTATGTTTCTTCTTCTAATGAACTCAATCGAAATCAAACTTGGAATATGATATTATATAATACAATGGACAGATAAAAGTTTAATATTCCTGAGATTATTATATTTGTAATTATTTGCACGCTTAGATAAAGTTTGTCTTAAGATATTGTCCGAATTCTGTCTTTTTTATAGTTTTCAATTTTTTAGAAAGGATTATATATATGCATATATTAATTAAATGATTCAGATATTTTAATTAGATAACTCGAATATTAACTAAATAATTTTCGGAGTCTTACTAAGTTGAATATTAAATTGGAAATTGCAAATGTATGACACGTACTCCAGAGATCTTAAATGCATAAGCATTTATGTATTTTGTAAAATAAAGATGTAACTTAAGGGACCTTACATCTTTTAGGTTTTCTTAAGTGTTCTTTTTTTTTGACATTTTCTAAATTTTTGTGTATTTCTACATAAGTCATTTCTAAGATTGAAGTAGAATGGGATATCGCAAACTGATAGGTTGACGTACCAGAAAGAGCTGGCGGCGATATTGATAAAAGCTACGTCGCTTAACCGGGTTCATTCCGCGCGCTTGCAGATTCCGCTCACGTACACGCGGAGAACATCCTGAGCCCAGTAAGTGGCGTATGGAGATATCCAGAGGGGTTCGGATAGCTCGGATGGTTCGCAAGGGTGCCAGCAGGGTGGCGCCAGGAGAGGAGAGGGAAACAGGTGGACGCGGATGGATGCGGAGGGCAGGAAAGACGTGAGGGCGAGGACGACCAGCAAGGACGAGGTGTAGGAAACGGAGAGGAATGGCGCACACGGGATAAAGGCAAGGGGTGAGTGAGAAAGGGAGATGGGGGTGGAGACGGCAGAGAAATGCGGACTTGGAAGACCGTTCTCTGGACTCTCGTCCTCATGCCTCTCCACGTCACCATCTCCCCTTCACCGTGCCATTCCCTCTCCCTGTATTCAAACTACTACGTCAATACTACGCGGGATTCGGGTGTCCTGATGTGTGGAAAAAGGGTCGAAGATTGTCGCGCGAGGTGGACGGAAGAAACATTGACCGTATCAAAGCTTTCATCCAGAGCTTCGGACAGTTGTTTTAGGAATAGAATCAACGTACTTTAATCTTTACATTTATTTCATGCTAAATGAAGCTGCTTAATTTCGGTTTTTTCTAGTTTTAATACTCAATAGAGTAGAAAATTATTCTTAGGCCTGTTTTCACAATATATGACTTAAAAGATTACTAAGAGATTTATCAACGAAATTCATTCATGAATTTTTTGGTAACCTTTAATCTTTAAGTGATTATATATTATGAAAACGGGCCTTATATAGTATTAACCTCTCTCCTGCAGCATTAGCTCTCAGCAATATCAATTATTGTAGAATTAATGTAAATATTCATCAACGCATCAAACTCAATCAGTATTGCAGTATGACTTAATATTTTATGTTGTCTCACAAGATATGATCTTATTTAATATTTTATGTTGTCTCGCTAGATATGATCTTCCGCACATTTGACAGAAGAAAAAGTACTTGTATTGAATGAATAGTTCTCGATAGATAACGACAAACGGCGAACTCATGAAAGATTCACTGCCATCGTAGTGGGAAGCTGTGCTAGCGCCACAGAGTTGTCGCTACCGGTCAGGGAAGGGATTGGCATACTGACACAGTAACATCCTACATTATTAACCAGAGAAAGAGAGAGAGAGAGAGAGAGCGCGCGCGCTCAAGGACATGGCCGGTCGCACATAAAATTGGCTCGAAGCAAAAATTAGTCGGCTGTCGTTCGAGCGTGGAATTAGTCCGCGACTTGCGATCGGACTTAGCCTTCAGACTAAATGGGCGTTTCCTTACGAAGATCGAATCGCCAAAATCGTAAGCACTGTGGATCGAAATCTTTGCTCAATTTGAAATTAACGCAATATATTATTTTGTGAAACGCCATCTATTATTTTTAGAACTTCACGAAGAAGTTGATACGTTTTAGTAATATTGTACGAGGAGAGCAATATTTCGTTTAAAATCGAATTGTACTTCGAGTTGATTGTCCAAATCAATTCCGAGAAATAATATTTTTTGAAGGTATAAATTTTAATATATATCACATAGCTTGAACTTTCGTACTTTCTCAAGGTTTATTTCGAGGAATTTTGTAATTTGCAGATATCGATGATTGTTAAGAATAATACGAGAAGGAAAGGAAATAGGACATCGATTTTAAGTATTTGAGATCGAAGATAAGTATTTGCGTTATTCATCGGAATTTCGGTATCACTACATGTGGCATCAACTTCTGACGGTGGATGAAAGAAGCGTTCAATTGAGACAGAGTTGTTACGTAAAGAAGTACAGCTGTTGCTTTGGTTCTTTTTCTTCGCGAAAGTCCTGAATTTATTTATCTCACGGCACAGCTTCCAGGCAGGATGGGTCCCGGACCCTGTTGTTTGCCCGAGACAAAGAAAGCGTTCATTAGGGAAACGCCATTAGCGGCGAACTTCTTTTCCTCCTCCCCCGCTCCTTTTTCTTCTTCTTACTTCTCATCTTTTTCGTTTGGCTTTAAAAAAAAAACGCGTCGATACGATGGACGCGAAATTTGTCCGCGCTTACCTATTCGCCAATCAAAATGTGTATATCTAATAAATTATAATATAATATAAATAATATATATATAAAATTAATATAATTAGTACAATACAATATAAAAATGTATGTTATATATACAAATTAAAAAAGGAAGACTCGTGTATTTAAATCAATAATTAAATCGAAAACCGGAAAACGCGCGTTTCACGAGCAACTCGCGTTCTCACTCGACAGACTTCTGCCTTCGGTACTCGCTCATTACTCGTTTCGTATAACGACCTCGATGATCGCACACCGACTTTCTTCTTCCTATCTTCCCGCTCGTCTCGAAATCTTCGTCTGCAGCCGATCGGAATCGGCCGATAGCGGCGACATCGACGCCGTAAATTACGGCGATCGACGCGTTGCTTGGCTACGTCTACGCGGGGCTGAAGAAAGTAGGCATCTCCCAGAGTACTTTCAGCCACGCGTAGATATCGCGGATAAGGTGAATCCGTGTCGATCCATTCCATGGCTCGTGTTCCTACTTTGGCTTTGCGAGATGCCAGATAACTCGAGGGCGAGTGATGTTGCGTATGAACACGGCGTGAACAAAGAAACGAAGATACGCAGCTGAGAGATACACGAAGTACACGGTGCTTTCGTTCTTTATTTAGAAGAACAAAACGTCGCTAATACAATTTAAAAAGTAATATAAACATGTTTCGCCTTTCAAAATTTTCTCTCTGAAGTCGAACGAGTATTAGATTCGCGATCACGCGGTCAATGGTCTATAATTTAAACTGTAAGTCGTGCAACTCTCAATTTTTCTTTAGCTACATCTATTACACAACATGTAATACACGAACAAATGTCCTTAATCTTCGAAGTTTGTGTGGCGTCTTATGTACGTATTGAGAATGTTCTAATCAAATACGGATTCGTTCCACCTTTGAACGCTATATTACGTGGTGAACTCTGAGCTCGAATTCGAAGATTAGTCATTGACGTCGGGATTTCTCTTTCCTCTTATTTTCGGTGATCGATCATCTGCTGTGCCATCTGCGACGAAAAATATATCGCCGGCAGGTGAGGCCAGTTTCGTTCTGTGAGCGTGTTTCCGCCTACTAGACCGCCCTTGGCGTGCAGTGTTGCAGCAAGTGCGTTGTTCACCAAAAACTTGGCAAAAATGTTGCCAAGCTATAGGGAACTAGACAAAAAACAATTTACGGTCATTTTTAAATAAATAAATCAGCGTGTCTACTATTTACAAAAAGTACTGCTACAATTGTTTACAAGAAATCCAATTGTTTTTTTTAATATACGAAAAAGAAAAATAAATTTTGAAAAGCAATATTAAATATAATTCACTTTTTAAAAATAAATTCTATTATTTTTAGATAAACAGAATTTTAACTTTCTCAACAGAGAATTAATTTCAAAACTGTTGAATCAATATTATATTGGCTTTATACAATTCGACAACCTATAAAACAATCTTGTATAGGGGCATTCTTCGCATTTACCTAAAAGAAATCCTGCAGAAGAAGTTTATGGCTGCTGACAATGGTCACAGCAGGAGGCGAAGACTAATGCGTTCGCTACGCCTAGATTTTCCTTCTTTGCAGATTTCGCTCGTAGATAACAATTAAACGTTTCTTCCCGGTAACGTAGCATCTAATTAATGGTTCCATCTATTTTTCATTTCCAGTCCCATGTAATTTTAGATGGTTTTTCGTTGCCCACAAGATGTGAAATCATACAGACTACAATAAATATAATTTATTTATTGAATTTATTGATTTTTCAATGAATTGGCAATTATTTTACATTTTATTCTTCAATAAAATACTGTAATGTTATTTTTTAAACATAAATCGAATAAATAAATAATTTTCACAATTTTTTAAAGCATGATACGCTTCTTTTACGTAATTATTGAAATATCAATCTTGGCGCGCCGTTTAATTAAAACTATTTTCCCAAATAGTCCTGATTACGATTCAATATAGAGAAAGAATGATCGCGCGAGCGGCCCGAATTCTTTTTATCCCACATTGACTAACATTTAATTTGGAAACACCGTGTAATTAACGTGCCTTGGTTGAGCCGTCGTTGTCAGATGCATGAAGCTAGGATAGACAATTTCCATGTTTTGTTGCGCCTTTTCGGACTATTCGTCTATCGAGGAGGTGGAGCGACGCTGAGTGACGTTGACTGACGTTCTAACGGACGTTTCTCATTATTTTGAATAGTAGAAAATCAACGAGCCTCTGGCTTGTGCGTCGGAGGACCGGATTCGATCCCGTTTCGAATGGTCAAAACCGACGGATTCGACCGTTTCGATCAGAGAAAACACAATATCTTTCGATTGTGCAGCACTTTTCTAAGCAAAAGACACTTATGCAGGGTGTCCCGAATTTAAATGGCTAAACTTTAGGAGCGTATAGGGAATCGATAAATTAAGAACAGAAAAGACATCCTGTATAAAATGGTAAATGTATAGAAATAGAAATGATCGAGCATGCAACTGTTTGGTCGTTTCCCATTTTTCTTCAGAAATTCGCGAACAGGGAGCGCGCCGTAATTTATGCGATGTAGATGTTGTTACAAAAAGCTTTAGATTTTTCCAAGTGTTTGTTTCTTTCCAAATATCAAACTAGTGCTTTTTAACAAAATATGTACTGAGACATTTATATATACATATATATACACTCATACATTTATTAGAAAACTATTATTTATTAGAAGACTAAGAAGGATTTAAAAAAGAAAAGAACAATATTTAATCCTTATCAATTATGTCTATTTTTATATTTTGAATTTAACACGAATCTCAAAAGTATTAATATAAATTATACTTTTATATCATTTTCTCAACATTATATATATACTTTAGGATCTTAAAGATTTACTCTTTTTTTTATCTTATCCAACATTTCTGTCTTCATTAATTAGCTTACTGTCGGAATAACAGGTTATTATTAAAATTTCAGACGATAAAATTTAAAGGGAGTGGCTAAATATGGAGGAGAAATATGTTACTTTCAGTGAGAAATTATTCCAGCGGCAATACATCAGTATGGCTTAAGACGGCAGAAAATCTGAATTCATCCCCTACGAACGTTAATTGCTTATGGAACGAAAGTGATGGCTTTTAATAGAATGGATATAAATGATAGCGATTTGATCCCCTCATTGATAGAACATAAATTTTCTCAAACTTGTGTTTCCCTCGAAAGTGCTCTGTCTTTTCTCTTTGCACGTGTCCTAAGGAGAGAGAGAGAAGACTTCTGATAATTATTTCCAACGGCGCGCGCGACGTTCGCAACGCGCGGCGACGCGTACAAATCTCATCGGGTCCTTTACATTTTCCCGTGATATTTCAATCCGAATTTGCATTCCCTGTGGAAAATCCGTAGGGTTTTCTCTCTTCTCGTTCCGCCGTGAGGCATGAGAAATGTGCCGCTTCTTTTCCGTCGCCCCCAACCACCCATCCACCCCTCTTTCTTGCGCTCTCTCGCTCTCTCCCTTTCGCCCGGGCCGCTCTCTTTTTTCCTCAAAATGAACCTGAAGCCCCGCTTCCGTCTACGGGCCACGGAATACTAGGCGGTACATATATTTCTTCTATTGTCTAGCCCCGGAGTTTCCTATTGTTTCTAGAAATTTATCGCTTCACGGTAAGTTTGGCCACGCAGAAGCGGGTGCTTTCATCTTGAGTCGCGGATAGGAGGAAGATCAAGAAGGAGAGAGATAGAGAGATGAAATTGGAAGGAAAGACCGAATAAACGGTGGTGGTTGCTAGGAGGAAGGATGAGAGGAGTCCGCGGTCCGAGGAGAGGGAGAGATAGGAGATAGATCCAACCGGCGATAATTAGTACTTCTACGAAATTATTTATGCCCGGAATAAATCAGGGGAAAGCTTAATTGCTTTCCACCATGGCTGACGACGACGAGAACGACGACGCCGACGACGAGAACGTTCGCACAAGGGTGTAGGATTCGAGACGCTTCCTTCTGTCGGATTTTTATTTTCGTTTCGCCGAGCGGAGGTGCGAGAACGAAGAGAAAATCCGAAGAGTTATTGGAAGGGTAATCGTTCCGGGACGATTATTTCGTACGGGAATTTATCTCGCGTGCCCGTTGCAAGGTGCGACGAAGTATCATATTTTTTTCTGTTCCCCCTCGACCATCCTCGAATAGTTTTCTCACTTTTATTCGCTACGGTGGATCATCGCGGACTCCCACGGCAGCCGCGTAAATATCCGTGACGCATCGAGTCATTAGTGGCCGGCGCCGATATGATATATCGACACGTCGGGTTCCTAATTTTGTTCGGTAATGGGTTACGAATTCATTATCGCGCTGCCCGTTTGTCTGAAAAATAAATCTCATTTCCGTTTAATGCCGTTACTTCAATAGTTGAGTGAAGAGCGACGTAAATAATGCAGGATTTGCAACAGCGGCCATGACCTGGACGGACAGTCAATTTTATTTCGAGATCATGCTTCGGTTGTAGCATTTAAAATTGCGACTTGGCATTTTGCACAAACTCATCCCGTTTTAGAATCCCTTTTATTTAAATCGGTTAAACTGCATTAATTATTCTTTCCTGTTGACAAATAAAAACGATGCGAAGGATATTTCTTCGCTTCTTCGATGCAACTCAGAAGCGATTAGAAATACCGTTCGTTCGGAGAAGCTGATTTAGTGATCTTGAATTTGATAACGATCATAAATTTAAATTTTATTCTTACTCGGAGAAACCTCAATTTTCAGAGGCAGAGATAAACGGGTAAAGAGAGACGGAGGATTCTGACTCAATTGGCAGACGTTAATGAGACTTTCCTATTGGCTCCGAGGTGTGTAATCATCGGTCATAAAGACTTGCTGGCAGCATATTTGTAAAACCGCAGAGAAGCGAACGAAGAAATGAAGAGCCAAGAAAGGTGGAGGCTATGTCTTTATCTTTTTTTTCTCTCTCTTTCTCTCTATTTTTGGTCTTGCAAAAGTCGATTTATTCTAAAGATACGATTTTATTTCGTAAAGTAAAGGAAACGTAACTCTTCCACGATGGCGCTTTCGAAAAACGTGCAGGGGATGGGAGAAACTCGTAGGGCTTCCTTGTGTAGATAGCCAAAGAGAGTAGAGGGAGGAAGCCTTGGCAACAGGTTTCACCCCCGTGAAATGGCAGCCTGCAGTGCTGCACTCATTTTCCTCCTACGTTCTACGTTCTTTTCGAAAAACATTCGCTTTTCCTCATGCCAGCCATCCGCATCGGCATGCGTCTTTTGCGGGAAACCGGTTTCCCTTCCCGACGAGTTTCCTGCGAGTTTCCCGCCTCCTATTATGGGATTTCGTCTTCGACCGGTGCGCACACTACACACATTTTTGTGTGCGACCGTGGTTTCTACAAAATGGTGCCCTCTATTGGGATGCAGAATTTATCAAATACATCACGCTATGGAGAGGAGGACGGTTAGCCTAATAGCAAGAATCAAACGGTTTTCTACGAATAAATTAATGAATATTTTCGAATTTTTAATTCTTTCATTTTTTTCTTCTTGTTTAAAATATTTTTTATTATTAAGAACGTAGAAGTATGAGAGAAATAATCAATAAATCTGACAGAGACATGATTAATTTGTTAAGAAAAATATTATTATTAGTTATATGTATAGAATAATAAACATAACTTACTATTATATATTTTTATGAATGTCATAAAATAGCATAATGTACTTGTAACTTTGAAGATATATTATTCGAACGCAACAATATATCAATTATATTACATTTGACAAAAGAAAAATATTGTTTTTGCTGCATTTGAAAAAAATCATAAAATGTTGCTGCAAAAAACTCATTCATTCAGCATATTTTTTTGCTTGAAAGAAGAAAGAAAAACTGGAAAAGAGACTAAAATAAGCTGACGGGCGATGGAAGGGGCATTATGGGGGAGGAAGGCAGAGAAATCGAAGCCGACATTGTGGAAGCCTCCGTTACAAGATCGTAACTTAGCCACTTTAGAGTTTCTTCGTTCGTGGTACGCCATTAGGCGTTCTCTTCAGAAAAATAAATCTTCCCTGCCAGGAATTCCACGTAGCACGACTCGCCATCCCTCGGCAAAATGGACTCGTCCAGTGGGGGTGGTAAACCAACCATCCCTTCCTCCTTCGCTTCAGATTCTTTTACAATCTTGGAGGCTTCTCGCTAAAAATTTCTGGAGACGTTTACAACGTGGTCCCGCATTTGCTATTTCTTCATTTCATCTTTTATATCCGTTCTTTAATATAATTATGAAAATTCTGTTATTTTAAGTATATCAAATTTTATTAAATAATATTATTTGAGTTTATTTACGAGAAAGCTATTATTACTTAAATCGATATCTCATCTATAGAAATACGTTTATCAATACAAGTTGCAAAAAGAACTGAACGAATAAAAATCGTTTTTTTGTGTTTGTTTATGTATTTCGTTCAGATATATTTTATTTATTAAAATATCTGACGACACGCGAATCTCGAAAACAATTTTCGCAGAAATAATCTGAAATATTGTAGAACAAATTTTACAATAACGTATTCGACGTTTCTTTATAAGTGGAAAATAAATCTACCAATATAGACGGAGCGCACTACTCTTTTTTCACAAAGGGGATAATCTATTAAGACACTTAAAAATGAACGAATTCGTAAAGGGCCCGGTGCAGCGTGAGCACCTTTGCGCGATCCAGCGTGCCAATACGACCGAGAAGATGCGCAAGATAACGAGACGAGCGAAGAGAGATTGATTCTACAACGGAGCGTCTCACACGTGAATGCGTGCGGATGCCCCGACAAAGGAGACGTCGGGGGCTTCGCCGGAAAATTTGAAAAATAATCCCGCTATATCCCTGTCTCCAGGCTTCAAGCGGTCGCCTAGCGAATATTTTCGTGCGACGCGACGCCTGCACTCCTAGCCGAATGAATGGACGCCAGTCCCCGTACAATCGCGGCATTGTCCGTGTCTGGGAGTGCACCTCGATGCATCTACGGGGGAAATAATATTTACTTCCGGCCGCGCCGAGAGAGGCTCCCTCGCCGTCGTCGTTCGCGCGACGCGGGACACCAACGGCGTGAATTTTCTTTTCGCGTAACGTGAAACTCTTCTTCCGTCCTCTCGACAACGCGAATTTCGTTCAATTTTCACGATGCTGGAACGGCGACGGGAATTGCGGCTTACCGTTCAAAACGGCCGCGAGAGGGTGGCAAGGGGTAAAAAATTACACGTTCCCGATTTAATTCGATTTGATGGACACGCCTCCGGATTCGGGCAAATTACGCGTCAATGCGAACTTTTCTTACCACAACCCCTTTTTCAGTTTGTTGGCTGTCTGCGGGGTGTAACTGTTGCACTATCGTTATTGTAACCCGTGTGCACCGTTGTAATTTGTACACTCGTAGCCGTCGAGGCCTTTCATGACGGATAACACTGTTAAATCTATAGTGTCAAATTTAACCTAACGTGAGTCGCCACTGCTCCTATTAAATATGTCGTTATTTTTTACCAAAACGATAATTAAATTTGACACTATATCGTGACACTGTATAGTGTCAAATTGACACGGTATAATGTTAAATATAACCATTGTTTTAGTATAAAATAACGATATGATTGAGTAGAAGAAGTGGCGACTCACGCTAAGTTAAATTTGACACTATACATTTAAGTGTATCAAACAAATTCCTGTATATTTTTTTATTTCAAACGAATATAATTGTAAGGACTCCCGAAATTGAATAAAAGTTTATAAATAAGAATACGGTGTGATACTTGATACACAAACTTAAAAAAATCTTTTATTTCAACATTTCAAAATTGTATTCTATATTTTTGAAAAATTGTTAACACAGTCTTTCAAATGCTGTCTTTATAAAGCGCCATACTTAAAAAAATTTTGAACTACATGAAGTTATTAAATTAAATTTTACGCAATTATTCTGCCATAGTTTAACGCATCTCTGGAATGTCAAAAAATGATGCATGAAGAATATTATAAATTCTAATATCTATTATAATATTTTTAACATTTTAGTAATCAGTTTGAGCGTTCTATATAACTATTTTGATAGTCTAACAAAATTATTTTCAGATCTATATTTAGTTAAATTTTTAGATACTTCAGTAAAATCGTTCTTTTTGTGTAGATATTTTTAGAATCTTGAGGCATTGCGATAATCGTGAGTTTGAGGAAAAAATTCGCATTATACTATAGCGCACGGGCAATTTTTATCGACGCGATAATTGAACGTACGACCTTGACATTAACGCGGCGAAATAATGAGAGTGATTCCGGAGGCGCATAGAGAGTGAAAGAAGAGTCAAACGAAATCGCAAGCATTTATTGTTGCGCACGTAAGAAGCATTGATGTACCCTGCGGGTATTACCGACAATGATAGAGAGAAAGAGAGAGAGGCTACCGAACTAAAAGTGCAATCTGAGTTGCAAAACGCAACGGAGGCATGAGGAGGCATTACGCTGCTCGCAAATTACCACGGGGGTAATCATAATGTGATCGTAATGCAACGCGAATGACTTGATTTCCAGCACAGGGGCTTCGAAGTTGCGAGACAAGCCGCCATTATTGCTGGCAATTAGCGATTATTGGCGGTTACGCGTAATTATTTGTCGCAATATGAATTCGAAAGTTTGCAATTCGCATCGATCTAACAGATCTATGTAAATGCCCGCAGATATGTCCATGCAAATCTTTGAAAGCGTCACTGTCATATAAAACATCGATGGACTTGCGATGTTGAAGAGTACAGAGCGTCGAGAATAATATAAATTTACACACTCACGCACACATTTACATAAAATACTTGCATAAAAAATAAATTATTTCAGCAAATCATACATCAGATATATAATAGAATCATTACTTTATTTTGTAAAAGTTGCCTTGTAATTCCTGTGTTTATAGCGTTCATCATATTACACGCGTCAAGTGGTTTCTCTTTTTTTCTTTTTTTTTTCAAAAATATTAATTTTGATCATTTTTTTTTCGCTACAGATGGTATAAACATGTCATCTCCTATACGACAAAACTGAAAACTGATGAGTGCACGTTCACTGAAGCTTTACTATCTTACTATCTCACTGTTTTACTGTCCGTCATAGCGTTTTATTGTCGCCAGTTGGTCTCGTAAAATAAAATTCTGAAGCATACTCCCAGGTCCTGGGAACGTTCATAAGCACGCATTTTCTGTGCACATAAACGATGCGTATTCGTCACATATGTTGTTTTGAGCGGACGTTTTCGGTTGGGATAGTAAATCCCTCACCAAGCCGAAGAAAAGGAGATGAAAGATCTACCGAAACGAAAAGAGAGGCGAGAAGAATCGAAAGAAAGAAGCAAGGACCTTGGAGGAGCCTGCGTGCACCTATACAAACAGGACGCGTTGAAAAAGCAAATATTTTGTTGTGATGCAAGAATGCACGTTATAACGGGGCTCACGAATTATAGGCGAGCCGTAGGAATTTGCGGCAATTTTAAAAATTATCAACTCTAATCGCGTCGGACGCAGTTATACATTATGCAATTAAGCTAACTCCAAAATATCCTTTTTTGCAACCGATCATTCCTGCGCATGAATTTTAATATTATAAAATATCTAAAAGTCGCAATACTCTATTACAACGTAAAATTCATTGACAAATGTGATATTTATCTTTCTCTAAATAACCTTTGAATGAATCAGTCACGATTATTCAATTTGTAATAACAAATGCATGTGCGTCTAAAAAAAGCATTGAAAATTAAAATCGTTTGGGTTATTTGTTATTTTTATCTCTTTTATGTACTAGGATTTTTTTCTATTGTATATCGCAGGGGATTATATATTTCTCGGACTATTTTTTATTTTAGAACTTGTTAAATGAAATTTTGCATCTGCCCTGCGTTATTATTCATTATTATTTTTGCAGTTAAGACGATTTTCGTTGCCGTTACAATGGCAGGTTTTCAATGCTGTTCGTGATACACAATAGGTGCAACGCTGCAAAATCCCTTACCACCCGCGTTGCGTTTCTATAACTAACCTGAACACACTTTCGAAATCTTTAGAAAACTGCGCAGTTTGCCAGGCACGATAAATTTCTGCTGTGTCATTCTCCACAATCTCCGGATGATTTTCTGGATCTTCTAGGTTTGATCCTAGAACTGGTAATTTTTTGCGAAGAAAATTTCTAGTCTGGAAACGTCGAAAATAACTTATTTGACGTGATTCGATCTATTGTATCAAAATCATCCTTAATTCTTTTCAAAATTAATTTTTTATCTAACTCTTTCAATCTAATTAGTTTTTCATCTAAAGTTTACTTTATCCCTTTTCACAGACAATTTAATTTAATTTAATCTTTAAGCACTCACCTAATTTTTTGTTACATAAATGCTCACCTGAGATCAATTTAACCCCCATTTTAATTTATTTATGTTTTATATATAAACAAAGTTGTTTTTATTTTTATTTGTAAGTATTTATTTGTAAATAATTATAAACTAACACATATTTTAAACATGAAATGATGGTTTGTAAGCACTTAGAAATTAATAAAATCTATATTTTTAAAAATATTTCCTTATAGAACATTTTGACTAATAAATTCATAGCTTTTAAATTAATCAATAAATATAGGCACTTAAATTAATCAAATAAATTTTGATTATTATTATATACTTCAAATTAAAGTACAAACACACAAAATATATAAATATTATTTAAATAATGCCATTGTTTAAAGCCAATAAAAATTCAGAAAGTGACGTAATATCATAATACTTTTATTTTCTAAAAACATGTTCGTCTTATCGTACATTAATTTTTTTAAGTGTACTATTGCAAAAAAAATTAAAAATATTAATAAATATTATTATTAATATTAATTAATAAAAAATATTATTAAAAAATAATTAAAAATAACAAATGTTATTTGTTTATTAAAAGTAAAAATTAAGGCACAAAATAAAATATATGTATTGAAAACATACATGAGGCGCTGAATTTTTTCTATGACTCTTTTTTCACGACTCATTTCTATTATTATTTTTATAAAATAAAGCTTCTGAAAATGCCAAAAAATACAGATTTAAATTTTAAGCAAAACAGTAATATTTATTATTTATATTAATTATATGTTATCTGAGTGTAGGTTATATGATAAAAATAATTTACGCAGAACAAATTAAATGTTAAAAAATATGCTGAATTGCACAAAAAGTTACGTACTTAGTCATCTGGGGGTCAAATTGACATTAAAAGCAAAAGAACCGCTGTTTCTAATTAAAATATTAAAGCGATGTGGACGCTACTTGGTTGAAGTAGATTCAAAATAGTTAAGATTAAGATGTAAAAGGAACGTACTCAAAACGGTAGATTTGCAAACAAAAGCGAAACGGAGAAACATTCATTTATTTGTGCGTGGGGGTCAGTTGGATTGGATCTCCGGGTGAGTGCTTAAGAGTTAATACTGTTTTTTTTTTTAATTTAATTTCATTCAATTTTCACAGTTCAATTTCATTTTATTTATAAAAAATCAATATTCTGGCAGTGTATTCATATTCATAGACTTTTAATTATGTAAGAAAATCATTTGTGCTCCGACATAATAAACATACATTTATTTTATTTAGAAAGAGCAATAATATAAAAAATAACGATTTTATTAGATTAAAGAATTCCAATACATTCTTCCAACACAATTCTTATTCTTGCTATGCAAAATATTGGAGAGCGCCAACAGCTGCATTCGTTCGATTTCAGCCGAGCCGATACATTAATCCGACGTGGCGTTTGCGGTGACCGTGACCGCGATGGTATGTTCTGACAGGACGAACGGAAAGCGAGACGCTGAAATGATCCCATTTCCGCGGGAATCGCTCCGTTTCACAAAGCGCGACTTATCGGGTGCGCGCGCGATGGTGAATGCAGCGACGGCGGTGGTGGCGGCGGCCTGTTGCAACCTGTTGCGGGTGTACTGACGGCGGCGGGCGGTGTAAGGACGTCGTAAACGTACGGTAATAACGCGAAACGGGGAACGGGGAGTGCCGTTAGTAATTTTAGCGCTGCATCTGGCGGCGTTTACGGCGCCGCGGCAATGACATTTTTATTGTTCGCACCGCGGGAACATCTTCATCTGGCCGTCGCACCGGGATGGCGCGAAGACTCCCTCTCGTCCCGAAGGCCCGCGATTAAAGTCGCGTAAACGTAATTGCGCCCCGATAATCGGAGACCTCGTATAGATCGTTACCATGGCCACATACGCTGACTCGTTAAACAAGTTCTATTAGCACCTTCACCGATACAGATAGTAGTGTTCGGTCGTTCGGAAATTTAAGAGCGAACGTTTACGATCTCGTTAACTTTGCGTTACCATTGTATACGCGTCATAAATTGTAATAATTGTAAAACGAATGATATTTTCGATATGTGCAACGTATGTTATATTTCGAAACATTCGACTAGTTATCACAGTTTACCTCCAAGCTTTCATTTGTAAAGATTTTTTAAAGGCACGTGTACTCATTAATAGATTCTACGTTATTGTATTTAACTGAAATTTTGGAGATCATGTGTCTACTTTTAGGTTTCAAAAAAAATTATTTTTCAGAATATTTTTTTCTCTATTTTGACTTTGGAACGTATATATAAATAATTATAAATTGAAATTAGACTGATGAGAATAAATTAATAACAGAAATATTCTATTTTTGGTAAGAGCAGATTTTAGTGTTTAGTAATACTAAATGCAAATTTTTGCAAATATATTATTTCATCAAAAATATGTAATAGTAATAATGCTCAATAATTTCAAAATATAAAAAAGAAATACGGCTACGAGCCAAAGGTCAATCAATATGGTCTAAATTAATAGTAAAATAATATAACATTATAATAAAAACTTTAATTTAAACTGCCGGCAATAAACAATACATGACAACAAACGTTTCGATCCCTATCGGATCATTATCAATGTTAAATTGAATACAAAAATAAAATTAAAAATTAAAACTTCTCTCTCCTCTCGCAGTAACACTTCAGCTAACATATTGCAACATATGGTACGATGCGGAATCGACAATACATATGTTTCTCCGTTTATGTGTAATAACGTGTGATTTTTGTTGAAAAGTACATAAGTCATATAGAAAATGATAAAGTTAGTAATATAAAATAATATTAATACACGTTATAGTATATGCAACGAACATTGACAATAATTAAAAATAAGCAACTGAATTAAAAAAGAATAAATATACCTTAAAGTGGATCTTAATAAGAAAAATGCGAAGAGGGTGAAAAATTTTGTCGTTATTCGTTCGTGTATTAAGACGATATAAATAGACATTCAAAAGACAAGAAGGTTGATATAAAATAAAAGGAAAGGAGAGCATAAGAAGGGGAAAAATAGAATAGACAAAGACGATAGGGGAGAAGGAGTGTAAAAGAAACTTTTTTATTGCCGGCAATTTATATTAAAATTTTTATTATAATGTTATATTATTTTACTATATTAATTCAGACCATATTGATTGACACCTTTGGCTCGTAGTCCTATTTCTTTTTTATATTATATTTCATCAGTTTTATAAATTACGCGCCGATTTTAATTCCTGACTGAGGTAATTTTCATAATAATTACAGGTTTTTAAGATACTTATTAGCTTCAATATTAAAATGGACGATCAATCTAATTTGAGATATTAATTTCAGCTTTAATATGCGTTTCAAGTCTGACAAACCTCATTAGCGCGTAATTTATGAAACTGAAATAACATATTTGTAAAAATTTGCATTTAGTATTACTAAACACTAAGATCTGCTTTGACTAAAAATAGGATTGTTTCTATTAATTGATTTGACTTTGGAATTGTGGTCTTTTAGATACTCTTGAGAAAATTTACTTTAATAAGATTAATTTTATTTTTGAAGCTAATTAAGAGTTTACTTAAGAAATTTTGAGGTAACCTAAAATGTAAAAGTTAATTTATCTAAAATAATATAAGAATTTTAAAATGTTTTTCAAAACTGACTTTAAAATAATCTTAAAAAGATTAAAGAGTTTTACTGGAATTTCTAAAAATGCTCTTATGTTTTAAAATAAAACTAAAATTACTTTAAGGATCGTATTCATCGTGATTCAACCTAAGATATCGATCTAGTGACATTATCATTAGACAATAATAAGATTGAAAGACCACTAATGTTAAACATAATAATTTTAAATTAAGAAGCGCCATAAAGGTCAGACCGTTAAGATGTTGAACTATTGTAAATTCATTTAAATGAATTAATTTCAGAAATGATAATTGCGTGCCGATATGGTTGTCGGACTTTCAACGCAATCAAATCTGAAAATATTAATAATCCCCCCAAATTCCCCAACTTAAAAACTGTAATAAAACTTATTGCGAAAAATAATCATCATTAGATTTAGTTTTTTTAATTTTTCAAGTAAATTTTAAGATTACCTCAAATAAAAGTTTAAAATGTAATATTATATCTGTAAAAGTTTCTTTGAGCATTGCGTCTCAAAATCACGTGACGAATCGATGCTGAGCAGATTTACTCAAAAGGAAAATTTCACACACACTCGTTTTGTGATGTCACTCTATTTCGCATTTCTATTTCACAAAATATCGTCGAACTGCAAATTATGCGGACTATAAAAATCTTTTAAACAGTGGTACGATGCTTTCAGTACCACGCTATGTAGCAAACTAGCTCCAAAAGCAAAAAAGTAGGTATAAACTTCCAGGTAGGTAGGTATAAACTCATAATATTTAGCGGAAAAATTTAGAACTACTACCATAACGTCGCATTTTTCTGAGGAGATGAAGCCCCAGATCCTCCTACTCTCTTTTATTATAAAAGGGCGTAGAAATCTTAGAAAAGTTTTTCCTTATATTACATTGTTCTGTTATTTCAGAGAGATGTAAACGAGTAGAGGAGAAGGTGGTATATGTATATATATACAGGGTGAGTCATTTTAATCTATGGACCCGAATATCTTCCAAATTACGGTATCTACAAAAAAATGGTTTAGATAAAAGTTGACCAGGACAGAGGGGGTCATTTAATTGTACCATTAGTTTTGACCTTGAGGTCAATTTTGAAGGTCATTTCAAGGTCACGATGGTTTTTTTAAATGGGACACCCTATTTTTGACTGCGGATTTCGAAAGAGCGGAAAATTTTACATCAAACTTGTCTTATGAAAAAATTGTTTTTGCGACCTTGGAAAGGTCAAAAATGAAGGTCAAATGCCTGAAAAACGATCTGGTGTA